>NC_136626.1:5630419-5691893 GCF_933228915.1 Telmatherina bonti | reverse complement strand
AGTGGTAGAGCGAGAGGGGGGGAGAGAGAGAGAGGGAGGCGGGAACGTCCTGCCTCCTCGCGCCTGGCCGCCGCTCACCAGGCTTCGCGCGCACACGGCTCTCTGCGCATCTGGACGTCATCATCATCATCAGCAGCTCTTCCTCTCCAGATGTGACCCAACCTGAGCGAGAAGAAGGAAAACTTGAGTTCTGCCGGTTCGGTTCGGTTGTGGAGCCGCGGCACCGACAGCCCGGTGGTTCTGCCGCGTCGCGCGCACCGCTGGATGGATTGAGGCGCGCGGAGCCGCGTGGACGTGAGCAGTTCGGAGGAACCGGGTCTGTTTCTGAGTTCTGGACTTCTGTCGTCCTGCATGCGCGGATCTACTCCTCTGGCTCGCGACTCTTCTCCTCTTCCTCCTCCTCCTCTTCCTCCTCTTCTCACCACGCCGCTCCGCTCCGCTGCGCCGCACGCGCGTCATGACGTCCAGCTATGCGCATGTGATGGAGCGGCAAGGCGCGGGACCGAACCGCCTGGAGAGTCCCGTCACGGCCCACCTGGACACCCTGCAGGCCAAGAAGAACTTCTCCGTGAGCCACCTGCTGGACCTGGAGGAGGCCGCGGAGATGGCGGGCGGCCAGGCCGACGAGGGCGTCGGGGAGGCGGGCAGGAGTCTGCTGGAGTCCCCGGGGATGACCAGCGGCAGCGACACGACGCAGCAGGAGAGTAAGTTCCATCAGGAGCAGAGAAGAAGAAACTGTCCTCCAGAGTGACAGCGTGTGCACGCGCAGAGCGCATGCATGGAGGAGTGTGTGTCGACCTCCCCCCCACCAAAAGGCCATTAATTCTCCATTAACGCTTTGATGTCAGGTCGCCATGGTGACGCCTGACGAGTCAAACTCCGGGTCATAAATCACCTTCTGGACGGAACCGGGCTTCTGGTCCAGATCCAGATCTTTTCTGTCTTTCCACGCAGAAAGGGCCGAGCGGCGCGTGACGGGAACTTTTCTCTCCGCAACATGAAAACATTCCAGCTGTTTCCAGATGCAGCCGCCTCCACGCACGCGCAGCCGCCTCCACGCACGCGCTCTTTTGGGCTGAGCCGTCGGAGTTTCACACCAACATGTGTGGAAGCTGATTTGCGCAACTTGGGAGGAAATCCCCGCAGAAAACTGCGCGTGACAACCCCCCCCCCCCCCCTTAATGAGCGTTTTTCTTGTTTTTATTTGTTTTGCTGGAAAGAGGCGCGCGGCGGGGAGGAATGTGCGGGAGGAAGTTGCGGGTCACGTCGTTAATTCACGCTGATTTCCAGCCTGTCAAACTCACGACGTCATTTGTCACAATTAGCGCGCGCGCCGTCCTCCAACACGCTGATGACGTGATTTAACGTGACGTGAAACATTCAGATAAAACTTTATTAGACTGACATAAAATGTTTAAATGATTTTATTTGAATTAATTAAAGAAAAACAATAATATTAGAAAATAAATCAAAGTTTTTATGAAAAACTTTTCAATAAACCGGATTTAATTATAAACAACAAATAATTTAAATAAAAAGTTTTGTTTGTGGATCAGAAAACTAAAAAACTTTCACTAATGAATCAATCTGCTCGCACGTGCTGACCACGATGATGATGATGATTTACCAACAAGCTCGCGCGGGACAAACCACCGCGCAGGCGCTGAAAAACCTGTTGATTTTATTATTGAGGTTTATTTTGGGGATTTAAATATTTTATTTTAGATAAATAAATAAAATAAATAATATTCTGTTTATTTATTTCCAAATAAGAAAATAATAAAAAACGACATTTTGGTTCAATTTATTTTAAATGAAAAGATTCTCAGATGTTGTTTTTATGATTATTCCTATTATTATTATTATTATTATTATTATTATTATTATTATTATTATTATTATCATCATCATAATTATTTCCCGGATTTTCATGAAATAAAATGAATAAAATAGTTCAAGACATTTTCTTATAAATAAATCATCTGAAAATAAAAATATTTACTGATATAAAAATGTCTCCAGCTGATAAAATCCTCAGAATAAACTTAAAAGCAGAGTCGGCGCATCGCGGCGTGTGACGTCATCGGGCTGATACAGTGCGTCACAGCTTTTCTCCTCATCCTCCAGCCTGTAAACTTGCCGCAAACAGCCGCGTTTTCAGCGCATTTCAGGCCAAACTTCGCAGTTTTTCTGCAGCTTTTCCACCGCGCTGCGTCAGTCCGCACATTTCTGCCGCAGAAATCTGACTTTAATTTTATTTCTTTTATTTATGAGCAGAAACATTTGTGTTTCTGGTTTCTGCTTTTCCCTCCGCAGTGTGACGCAGATAAACCAGCACGTCAGAGGCTCATTAATAAACTGCAGAAGAAGAAAACAAATAAATTCCTCCTTTGGCTTTTAGAAATAAAAATCATAATCAGCGATGAAGCGAAAGAAGAAGCAGGTTTTATAAAACTCCTTTCAGCTGAAAGTCAAAACGAAAACATGGAAAATCAACAGAATCAACTTTTTGTGAGGCGGAAAATTATTTATAATAATTTATTTTAATCTAAAATGATCACAAATTAAATTATTAAAATATATTTAGTTTTTTTTAAATAATAACATTAAAAACCATAAAAAAAATCAAGAATAAAGCAAAGTCAGGAGATTAAAGACAAGAATCATAAGAAATATGAAGATTTGAAGTCTGGTAAGAATTTATCAGGGTTCAGATGGACGATTTAATAATAAGTGATGTTAATAATAAACAATGTTAATAATAATAATAAACTATTTTAATAATACAACAATATTAATAATAAACTATATTAATATCTTCATGGTGAAATATTAAAAACAACGTTATGAGTTGAGATGTTTCCTGCAGGTTCTGAGGTCAACATTAAAGTCATCTGATAAATGATCGGATCAATAAAAAAGCTTTATTAATAAAAGGAGGAATCCGGTTCAGCACCTTGTTGAAGTGTTTTATTAATCCCCAAATTTCCAATAAGCTGATCAATGATCAATATTCCTCCGTCCAGCTGCTCCGATCGAAATGAAAATCTCCTCGTTTTAAAAGTTTGTTGCTTTTAAAGCAGAAAAAGTGAGTTTGTGTTTCTGCCGACAAACATGCAGCCGCGCGCGCGTGTGTGTGTGTGTGTGTGTGTGTGTGTGTGTGTGTGTGTGAGTGTGTGTGTGAGAGAGATCAGGTTTCACCAGTTTAGCCCTCATCCATCAATTGATTGATCCCCTTCGTCTGTGATGGACTAAAACACTCCATAAAATATGTTTTTATATTATTAGCAGCTGGTTGTAAAATTTATAAGTTAATTAATTTAAAATGAAATGAAAACAATCATTTTAAAGAAATAAATAACAATAAAAGAATTCAGGAGAAAACAAATTTTTAAGATAATTTTTCACGTTTTGGATTTTTTTTCGTAAATTTCTTCATGTCTGAATAAAATGACAGGACGACGTTTCAGATGCTGAAAGCAGGAAACAAAACTTTCTTATTTATGAGTCTAAAAATTAATTTCTCGTAAAAAATGAGATTTTTTATTTTATTTCTTCAATAAATCAGATGAGAATCCTGTTTGACAAATATGCAAATTATTCATTTATTATAAAACTTTTGTCAATATTTGAACGTCAACGTGTCACAAAATTTAATTTAATTTAATTTATATTTATATTTTTAAAAACATGTTTTTGTGTCTAATATTCAACATAAAATGAGAATTTGTGGATGAAGTGAAAAATGAAGAAGCTTCTGAATGTGTGTGTGACAGCAGACGGAGTGTGTGTGTGTGTGTGTGTGTGTGGATAAGGAACATTATTTATGATTTTATTGTAGATAAAAATGTTATTTTGTTGCAACAAACAACATTTTCACCTGCAGGAAAACAGCCGGGTTTCTTCTTCTGTGGTGTTTTATCTCATTTAGCCTCCAGCGTTTCAAAGCGTTTCTACTATTTTTATTAATATTTACCGAGACATTTTACCTGCCAGTAGAAACGTTTTGCAGGATCCGTTTGCCCGGCAGTTAGATTTCTGCTCCGTCTTCGCATTTCTCCATAAATATTCAGTTTTATCCAAAACTTTCATCACAGAGGAAAAATAAAAACCATAAATGACTTAAAATGAATGTTTTTATTCATACGAAACATAAAACCCTATTTTCCTGCTTGGAGGTGAGATGGTCTCCCAGTGCAACGTCAACATCCTCGGCATCGCCATGGAAACAGCGTTTTTTTCGATTTCCTGTCAGACTTCTTCTTCTTCTTCTTCTTCCAGATGAGCAGATGAACACGGAGGAGAAGAAGAAGAGGAAGCAGCGCCGGAACCGGACCACGTTCAACAGCAGCCAGCTGCAGGCGCTGGAGAGGGTGTTCGAGCGGACGCACTACCCCGACGCCTTCGTCAGGGAGGACCTGGCGCGCCGGGTCAACCTCACCGAGGCCAGAGTCCAGGTACCCGTCTTCCTCCTGCTGGCGTCCTCGGAGCTTCAGGTCTCCTCAGGCGTGATGACATCATGCTGATGTCACAGATGTGTTCGGCGGCGCAGCAGATGTTGCTCTGATTGGTCCAATCAGTGATGTCACGCCAGAGAATCAGAGAGAGGATTAGAGGCATCAGTCGGCGTTGTCCAGCGTTGTCTGGAATCAATAAGACTGATTGATCAATCTGGATTCATCACAAGTTAAAACTTCTGCTGGGAAACTTTCTGCTTTTTATTGTTTTATGTAAAAACTAAATTATTTATCCCGTAAAACGACGGATGGAAATGATTTAACCTGAGGAGGAAAAGGAGCAGAGTGGGCGCCGTCCAGGATTTTACCCCGAATGACAAAAATATTTCAGCTCCTAAAAGAGTTTATATGAAAAATAACGACAATATTTCAGCTCCTAAAAGAGTTTATATGAAAAATAACGAAAATATTTCAGCTTCTAACAGATTTTATATGAAAAATAACGACAATATTTCAGCTTCTAACAGATTTTATATGAAAAATAACGACAATATTTCAGCTTCTAACAGAGTTTATATGAAAAATAACGAAAATATTTCAGCTTCTAACAGATTTTATATGAAAAATAACGACAATATTTCAGTTTCTAACAGAGTTTATATGAAAAATAACGACAATATTTCAGCTTCTAACAGAGTTTATATGAAAAATAACGACAATATTTCAGCTTCTAACAGATTTTATATGAAAAATAACGACAATATTTCAGCTTCTAACAGATTTTATATGAAAAATAACAACAATATTTCAGCTTCTAACAGAGTTTATATGAAAAATAACGACAATATTTCAGCTTCTAACAGAGTTCATGTGAAAAATAACGACAATATTTCAGCTTCTAACAGAGTTCATGTGAAAAATAACGACAATATTTCAGCTTCTAACAGATTTTATATGAAAAATAACAACAATATTTCAGCTTCTAACAGATTTTATATGAAAAATAACGACAATATTTCAGCTTCTAACAGATTTTATATGAAAAATAACGACAATATTTCAGCTTCTAACAGATTTTATATGAAAAATAACGACAATATTTCAGCTTCTAACAGATTTTATATGAAAAATAACAACAATATTTCAGCTTCTAACAGATTTTATATGAAAAATAACGACAATATTTCAGCTTCTAACAGATTTTATATGAAAAATAACAACAATATTTCAGCTTCTAACAGATTTTATATGAAAAATAACGACAATATTTCAGCTTCTAACAGATTTTATATGAAAAATAACAACAATATTTCAGCTTCTAACAGATTTTATATGAAAAATAACGACAATATTTCAGTTTCTAACAGATTTTATATGAAAAATAACGACAATATTTCAGCTTCTAACAGAGTTTATATGAAAAATAACGACAATATTTCAGCTTGTAACAGATTTTATATGAAAAATAACGACAATATTTCAGCTTCTAACAGATTTTATATGAAAAATAACGACAATATTTCAGCTTCTAACAGTTTACATGAAAAATAACGACAATATTTCAGCTTCTAACAGATTTTATATGAAAAATAACGACAATATTTCAGTTTCTAACAGAGTTTATATGAAAAATAACGACAATATTTCAGCTTCTGACAGAGTTTATATGAAAAATAACAACAATATTTCAGCTTCTGACAGATTTTATATGAAAAATAACGACAATATTTCAGCTCCTAAAAGAGTTTATATGAAAAATAACGAAAATATTTCAGCTTCTAACAGATTTTATATGAAAAATAACGACAATATTTCAGCTTCTAACAGATTTTATATGAAAAATAACGACAATATTTCAGCTTCTAACAGAGTTTATATGAAAAATAACGAAAATATTTCAGCTTCTAACAGATTTTATATGAAAAATAACGACAATATTTCAGTTTCTAACAGAGTTTATATGAAAAATAACGACAATATTTCAGCTTCTAACAGAGTTTATATGAAAAATAACGACAATATTTCAGCTTCTAACAGATTTTATATGAAAAATAACGACAATATTTCAGCTTCTAACAGATTTTATATGAAAAATAACAACAATATTTCAGCTTCTAACAGAGTTTATATGAAAAATAACGACAATATTTCAGCTTCTAACAGAGTTCATGTGAAAAATAACGACAATATTTCAGCTTCTAACAGAGTTCATGTGAAAAATAACGACAATATTTCAGCTTCTAACAGATTTTATATGAAAAATAACAACAATATTTCAGCTTCTAACAGATTTTATATGAAAAATAACGACAATATTTCAGCTTCTAACAGATTTTATATGAAAAATAACGACAATATTTCAGCTTCTAACAGATTTTATATGAAAAATAACGACAATATTTCAGCTTCTAACAGATTTTATATGAAAAATAACAACAATATTTCAGCTTCTAACAGATTTTATATGAAAAATAACGACAATATTTCAGCTTCTAACAGATTTTATATGAAAAATAACAACAATATTTCAGCTTCTAACAGATTTTATATGAAAAATAACGACAATATTTCAGCTTCTAACAGATTTTATATGAAAAATAACAACAATATTTCAGCTTCTAACAGATTTTATATGAAAAATAACGACAATATTTCAGTTTCTAACAGATTTTATATGAAAAATAACGACAATATTTCAGCTTCTAACAGAGTTTATATGAAAAATAACGACAATATTTCAGCTTGTAACAGATTTTATATGAAAAATAACGACAATATTTCAGCTTCTAACAGATTTTATATGAAAAATAACGACAATATTTCAGCTTCTAACAGTTTACATGAAAAATAACGACAATATTTCAGCTTCTAACAGATTTTATATGAAAAATAACGACAATATTTCAGTTTCTAACAGAGTTTATATGAAAAATAACGACAATATTTCAGCTTCTGACAGAGTTTATATGAAAAATAACAACAATATTTCAGCTTCTGACAGATTTTATATGAAAAATAACGACAATATTTGAACTTCTGACAGATTTTATATGAAAAATAACGACAATATTTCAGCTTCTAACAGATTTTATATGAAAAATAACGACAATATTTCAGCTTCTAACAGATTTTATATGAAAAATAACGACAATATTTCAGCTTCTAACAGATTTTATATGAAAAATAACGACAATATTTCAGCTTCTAACAGATTTTATATGAAAAATAACGACAATATTTCAGCTTCTAACAGATTTTATATGAAAAATAACGACAATATTTCAGCTTCTAACAGATTTTATATGAAAAATAACGACAATATTTCAGTTTCTAACAGATTTTATATGAAAAATAACGACAATATTTCAGCTTCTAACAGAGTTTATATGAAAAATAACGACAATATTTCAGCTTCTAACAGAGTTTATATGAAAAATAACGACAATATTTCAGCTTCTAACAGAGTTTATATGAAAAATAACAACAATATTTCAGCTTCTGACAGATTTTATATGAAAAATAACGACAATATTTGAACTTCTGACAGATTTTATATGAAAAATAACGACAATATTTCAGCTTCTAACAGATTTTATATGAAAAATAACGACAATATTTCAGCTTCTAACAGATTTTATATGAAAAATAACGACAATATTTCAGCTTCTAACAGATTTTATATGAAAAATAACGACAATATTTGAACTTCTGACAGATTTTATATGAAAAATAACGACAATATTTCAGCTTCTAACAGATTTTATATGAAAAATAACGACAATGTTTGAACTTCTGACAGATTTTATATGAAAAATAACGACAATGTTTGAACTTCTGACAGATTTTATATGAAAAATAACGACAATATTTCAGCTTCTAACAGATTTTATATGAAAAATAACGACAATATTTGAACTTCTGACAGAGTTCCTATGAGGTCGGAAGACTTTACGTCTGAATCTGACGGTTTCTGGCAGATTTTTACAGTTTTTACAAGTTTTCCTGCAGCTGACAAACGTTTCCACGCGAGAAGGAAAACGTGGCTCCACATTTCCTCGTCTTGAAGAACAGACAAAGGAAGGAACTGCGAGACGCACCAGTTGGCTTATTGGTTCCAGTAGGAGAGCGGGATTTTCCCCTCGTTGCTATGGTTACCGCGGCGCGTAATAGGAATAAATCGGTTCAGTCTGCAGCTCCTAGTTGGTCTTCCTGTAAAACATTTGTCACCTAAAGCGAAGCTTCCAGGCTGGATCTGTGGAAGTTCCGTCTCTTTATGTCTGCAGCGTGTTTCATGTTGCCTAGCAACCGGCTGAACCTGCAACACGGGAACAACATGGGTTTTATCCTTCACATGTTTTATACGCCGCAGCGACGGGACGATTCTGATTGGCTGTCTGAGTTGGAACAGGGTGGTGATGAAGGTGATGATGATGAAGGTGATGATGATGAAGGTGATGATGATGAAGGTGATGATGATGAAGGTAATGATGATGATGATGAAGGTGAAAGTGACGGTGATGAAGGTGATGATGATGATGATGAAGGTGATGATGATGAAGGTCATGGTGATGATGATGAAGGTCATGGTGATGATGATGAAGGTGACGGTGATGAAGGTGATGATGATGATGATGAAGGTGAAGGTGACGGTGATGAAGGTGATGATGATGATGATGAAGGTGATGATGATGATGAAGGTCATGGTGATGATGATGAAGGTGATGATGATGATGAAGGTCATGGTGATGATGATGAAGGTGATGATGATGATGATGAAGGTGATGGTGATGATGATGAAGGTGACGATGATGGGGATGAAGGTCATGGTGAAGACGATGATGAAGATGATGGTGATGATGAAGGTGAAGGTGACGGTGATGAAGGTGACGAAGGTGATGATGATGATGAAGGTGACGATGATGGTGATGATGAAGGTGATGATGATGATGATGAAGGTGATGATGATGATGAAAGGTGATGACGATGATGAAGGTGACGATGATGGTGATGATGAAGGTGACGATGAAGGTGATGATGATGATGATGAAGGTGATGACGATGATGAAGGTGACGATGATGGTGATGATGAAGGTGATGATGATGATGATGAAGGTGTTGATGATGATGAAGGTGATGATGATGATGATGAAGGTGATGATGATGATGAAAGGTGATGACGATGATGAAGGTGATGATGATGATGAAGGTGAAGGTGACGGTGAAGATGATGACGTTGAAGGTGATGATGATGATGATGAAGGTGAAGGTGATGATGATGATGATGAAGGTGACGGTGATGATGATGACGATGAAGGTGATGATGATGATGATGAAGGTGAAGGTGATGGTGATGATGATGACGTTGAAGGTGATGATGATGATGATGAAGGTGAAGGTGATGATGATGATGATGAAGGTGACGGTGATGATGATGATGATGAAGGTGACGGTGATGATGATGACGATGAAGGTGATGATGAAGGTGAAGGTGATGGTGATGATGATGACGTTGAAGGTGATGATGATGATGATGAAGGTGATGATGATGATGATGAAGGTGACAGTGATGATGATGACGATGAAGGTGATGATGATGATGATGAAGGTGAAGGTGATGGTGAAGATGATGACGTTGAAGGTGATGATGATGATGATGATGAAGGTGAAGGTGATGATGATGATGATGAAGGTGACGGTGATGATGATGACGATGAAGGTGATGATGATGAAGGTGAAGGTGATGGTGATGATGATGACGTTGAAGGTGATGATGATGATGATGAAGGTGAAGGTGATGATGATGATGATGAAGGTGACGGTGACGGTGATGATGATGACGATGAAGGTGATGATGATGATGATGAAGGTGAAGGTGATGGTGATGATGATGACGATGAAGGTGATGATGATGATGATGAAGGTGAAGGTGAAGGTGATGATGATGATGATGAAGGTGATGATGATGATGATGAAGGTGATGATGATGAAGGTGAAGGTGAAGGTGATGGTGACGATGAAGGTGATGATGGTGAAGGTGATGGTGACGATGAAGGTGATGATGATGATGATGAAGGTGACGGTGATGATGATGACGTTGAAGGTGATGATGATGATGATGAAGGTGAAGGTGATGGTGACGATGAAGGTGATGATGGTGAAGGTGATGGTGACGATGAAGGTGATGATGATGATGATGAAGGTGATGATGATGAAGGTGAAGGTGACGGTGATGATGACGTTGAAGGTGATGATGATGATGATGAAGGTGAAGGTGATGGTGACGATGAAGGTGATGATGATGAAGGTGAAGGTGATGGTGACGATGAAGGTGACGGTGATGGTGACGATGATGATGATGAAGGTGATGGTGACGATGAAGGTGGTGATGAAGGTGATGACGATGATGAAGGTGTCCACCATGTTGGGTCAGCTGTGTATAGACCCGCCTCCTGCTGGTATTGATCGGTGATCAGAGCGACGTCTGCAGAGACGAGACTTAAAGTGTTTTCTGTAAATCTTCCTTAGTTTCCCCGCGGGGGGGGGGGGGGGGAGACGCCGCCTTCCTGGTGGTTTTAGTCAGACGTCGTCCTGATCCAGGTTCAGAACCTGTCGGTTCCTCCTGCAGACCAGCAGCTCCGACTACTGGGACATCAAAAGTCTTAAAAGACAGAGAAGTAAGACTGCTGAGATAAAAATAAAACAATTATCAGATAAAAAAATAAAAGTGAGATTTAAAAAGTGATTTTTAAATAAAAAGACAAAATTATGAAATAAAAAGACATTAACATCTTATTACATGGTCTTTTTAGATAAACCCTGGCGGGTCCAGAACCGCAAAGGCCCGGCGGGTCCAGAACCAGAAAGGCCCGGCGGGTCCAGAACCGCAAAGGCCCGGCGGGTCCAGAACCGCAAAGGCCCGGCGGGTCCAGAACCAGAAAGGCCCGGCGGGTCCAGAACCGCAAAGGCCCCGCGGGTCCAGAACCAGAAAGGCCCGGCGGGTCCAGAACCGCAAAGGCCCCGCGGGTCCAGAACCAGAAAGGCCCCGCGGGTCCAGAACCAGAAAGGCCCCGCGGGTCCAGAACCAGAAAGGCCCGGCGGGTCCAGAACCGCAAAGGCCCGGCGGGTCCAGATTAGAGCCTGCAGGACAGAAATGAACCGTTTTGCTGCGGAACCGTGACTCGATCATCTGGAAATAAAATGATAAATTTTATTAGAATATTGCTGATATGATCAATATGGAAACTGGAAGGTAGAACTGGTTTCCTCCCAGTAGCAGAACTGGAGCTAAAAAAAACTTTTTTTTTTTTTTTTAAAATATATATATATATAAAAACTGTTTAATTCATTAAAATATATCAGTAAAAAGAAAACATAAAAGAAAACTAAAGAAAAATTAGATTAAAGACAAAATTCTGAGACAAACAAATTTTAGATTAAAAAAAAACCAAAACCATAATTCTGATTTTAAAAAGACGGAATTATGAATTTAAAATATTCTGAAATAAAGAGAATTTATTTAGATGAAAACACATAATTATGACATGAAGACATTTTAGTTTTGGCCACTAGAAAACGGACATTAGAGTTTATTTCATATCATTTGAATTATTGAGCAACTAAATAGAAAATAATTACAGAATAATTTAATCAGATTTAAGAACTAAAAGCCTGATTTACTGAATTTAACCTTTCAGTTGTTTCAGTTTCTGGTTTGTTTTAAAAAACTAAAAATGTAATTATTTAAATTATTTTCACCTTTTAAATGTTCATCTAAACTCCTAAATGTAGAAATACTTCTCTTATTTTCCTTTTAATAACATCTGCATCTCTTCTAATGATGGAAAATTAATCTTTTTAAATGTTTTTCTTATAAACTCAACATTTAAAAAGTTCAAATCATTTTAATAATGAAATGTTTGGAATTTCTGACAGGAAGTAAAGTAAACCGAGTTATTTGTATAAAAAAATCATTTGTAATCTTTTACAGCAGTTTTTCTAAAATGACTTTTTGTCTTTATTAACTCAACTGGGAGTAAATTTGTCACCGGCGTCGCGTTGACGTCAACAAGCAGAAAGTTTCAGGAGAAAATCAGCTGAAAGGACAAAATCAGTTCTGGAAGACTTTCACACTGGATTTAATCTAAAAGCGTCCTAACACTTACGACTGACAGCTTGAATGGATGCATCACCATGGTTACGTAAAGAAAGTCGGACTTATTTCAGATGGTGGGGATAACTCCTCCAGGCTGCAGCAGCCGGCCTGACGTCTCTCTGAAAACAACATTAAGAGAACTTTTAGTTCTGACTCTCCTGAGCAGAACTTCTTATATATCAGCACATAGCCTGGCAGGCAAAACTCAGGGAAAATCAGCAGGCAGAAGTGGTGGAATGTGAAGTCTGCTGGATTCTCCCTGTAAGGAGAAGCGAGGGACGAACGCTGCTTTGAAAAGCCAGGAAGACGATTCTGTCCGTTGTGTCCACAAACATCTGATCTGTGGCTCCAGCTTTTCTGTGTCGCCTTTAAAAGCAGGTCTGGGAGAGCGCGGCAGAGGAACTGCTGATGCTGGAGCTGCACATCTGGGATTAATGTGCAGCAGAGAGCGATGCAGAAACGCTTTGATAAAAGAGACTTTCATTCCTGAAGCGGTGCGTCAGCGGGCAGCGAGGCCCTGCAGGCTGCAAAGAACGGATTTCATTTCATAGCAAGGAGCAACGTTAGCAACCCCCCTCTTCATCATCATCCTCTTCATCATCATCATCATTGTCTGTTGAGCTGTGTGTTGGCCTGATGAGGCTGGACAGCGTGAGAGGAGGAAGTGTGTGAAGAGGTTGGAGGCTGCAGATGTGGTGACTCCAGATGACGTCATGGTTTAGCCGCTGGTCAAACATGACGGAAACGCCGCCGGAAAGCGGTGAAATACCGTCGTGTTTCAGCCGGATCGTAGACCTTCTGGCCTGCAGGACGCCGTCTCCGTGCATCACGGCTGCAAACTGGAACTGCATGATGGTTTCTACCCACAATGCACTGCAGCAGGGACGCACATCAAAGTTTAGATCAGCATAATAACATATTAATTATGAAAAAATCCACAAAAAAGTTCAAGCATTGAGTCAAGTTGAGTCAGTGGTGTTTAATCAATAGACGCTGGATATTCGCAGTTACAGCAGGATAAATATGTAGCCGCTCTGAAGTGATGGAAAATATTTATCACGTCTTGTTTTGCTCCGAAACGTTTCAGTTTTGTCTTCAATCAACTGAAAAAGCTTCGCAATCATCAAGTCTTTCATGTAAATCAATACGTCTGATCAGCGATCGTATGCGTTACGATGTATGCTACATTACGATGCGTTACGATGCCGTATGAATGTTTACAATGCGTTACAGTGTGTTTTGATGCGTTATGCTGCGTTACAATGCGGCATGCTACGTTACGATGTATGCTGCGTTACGATGTATGCTACATTACGATGTATGCTACGTTACGATGTATGCTGCGTTACGATGTATGCTGCATTACGATGTATGCTGCGTTACGATGTATGCTGCGTTACGATGTATGCTGCGTTACGATGTATGCTGCGTTACGATGTATGCTGCGTTACGGTGTATGCTGCGTTACGGTGTATGCTGCGTTACGATGTATGATGCGTTACGATGTATGATGCGTTACGATGTATGCTGCGTTACGATGTATGATGCGTTACGATGTATGCTGCGTTACGATGTATGCTGCGTTACGGTGTATGCTGCGTTACGATGTATGCTGCGTTACGATGTATGCTGTGTTACGATGTATGCTACGTTACGATGTATGCTATGTTACGATGTATGCTGCGTTACGATGTATGCTGCGTTACGATGTATGCTGCGTTACGATGTATGACGCGTTACGATGTATGCTGCGTTACGATGTATGTTGCGTTACGATGTATGCTGCGTTACGATGTATGATGCGTTACGATGTATGCTGCGTTACGATGTATGATGCGTTACGATGTATGCTGCGTTACGATGTATGCTGCATTACGATGTATGATGCGTTACGATGTATGCTGCGTTACAATGTATGCTGCGTTACGATGTATGCTGCATTACGATGTATGATGCGTTACGATGTATGCTGCGTTACGATGTATGATGCGTTACGATGTATGATGCGTTACGATGTATGATGCGTTACGATGTATGCTGCGTTACGATGTATGCTGCGTTACGATGTATGATGCGTTACGATGTATGCTGCGTTACGATGTATGCTGCGTTACGATGTATGATGCGTTACGATGTATGCTGCGTTACGATGTATGCTGCGTTACGATGTATGCTGCGTTACGATGTATGATGCGTTACGATGTATGCTGCGTTACGATGTATGATGCGTTACGATGTATGCTGCGTTACGATGTATGCTGCGTTACGATGTATGATGCGTTACGATGTATGCTGCGTTACGATGTATGATGCGTTACGATGTATGCTGCGTTACGATGTATGCTGCGTTACGATGTATGATGCGTTACGATGTATGATGCGTTACGATGTATGCTGCGTTACGATGCATTACAGTGCTTTATTGTTGAGAACACTGAACATGGGAGTGTTGATAAGACCAACATTTACATGACATGCTGTATTCAGTGCACTCGGACATGCGAGGCTCACCCAGGTAACTGAATATGTGCTGGTGTGATAGAATGATCTCCAGGCGGCTCCTGGAGGAGCTGTCAGTAACTAA
Source organism: Telmatherina bonti (assembly GCF_933228915.1). Lineage (NCBI taxonomy): Eukaryota > Metazoa > Chordata > Actinopteri > Atheriniformes > Telmatherinidae > Telmatherina > Telmatherina bonti. The sequence continues at coordinate 5,676,700 of NC_136626.1, read as the reverse complement.
CTAGCCTTAGTTAACGGCTGGTCTGTTGTTTCCTGCAGAAACACGACGTGGAGCAGTTTGGCGGTGTGTTGCTGACGCGCCTCGTCGGCTGAAATGTAGATGTTGTTAGGTATAAAAAACTCAGTCTTCAGACTGATAAGTATTACTGGCTTATATCTTTTATATATTTTACATATTTAAAACTAAATATTGACAGAAGATTAATTTGTTCCCACAGAAATAGTTTTGTAGGTTTTTCTGCTGCTGGACATAAAGGTAACTCCTGGAGGGATGGAGTCCACACCGAACACTAATGTGTCCTCGGTCCAACTCTCGTCATCAGAACCGGAACCATGAATCCAGATCAATGCAGAACAACTTGATCCAGATGATGATGAATGTTTACTGTAGTCACATTTTATTTTTTACTTTGTTTTATTCCCAACAGCCTCATATTTCAGATAGTCAGGTTGGACTTTGTTTCCATCCCGGCAGAGCTGCACGTCATCTTGCAAACTGACTTTGAGTTTGTAAACGTTTTGTTTTCATTCCTTTCGCTTTTTCTTTGTCTTTGCAGGTTTGGTTTCAGAACAGGAGAGCGAAGTTCCGCAGGAACGAGAGAGCCATGCTGGCCAGCAAAAACGCCTCCCTGCTCAAGTCCTACTCAGGGGAAGTGACTGCGGTGGAGCAGCCCATCGTTCCGCGCCCCGCACCGCGCCCCAACGACTACTTGTCCTGGGGTAGCGCTGCCCCCTACAGGTAGAAACCCCCACTGCTGGCGTCTCCTGACAGCCTGAGCTCCACCTTCCATCCTCCCTGCCTGTACTAACATCACGTCGTCTTCTCTGTGCTGGTCTGCAGTGCAGCTGGTAAAACATGATCTCAGAAAGAAAGTTATATCGCTTTCATCATCATCATCGTTGTCTCAGCAGCAGCAGGGTGTAACTGGGACGGTCATGTGACCCTCCAGCTGGTCATGTGACCCTCCAGATGGTCATGTGACCCTCCAGCTGGTCATGTGACCCTCCAGCTGGTCTACGGAGGTTTTCCAGCGTTTCTATCCGTCCAGGAGGTTTACAATCCAGACACAACATGTAGTGTTTATTCAGAGACTCTAGATGGTAAATCCACCATTATTTATCACATCTTCATCACCATCACTACCATGTTGCTAAGAGACCTCTATTTTCACCTGGACATGATGATGAAGACACTTCCTGTCAGACTTTCCACCAATCAGAGAGCTTAAACTGACGGTAACGTCCAATCAGGAGCAGCCAAAGATCAACAAGTGATGAGAAAAGCAGGAAAATAATGATCCTCTATGGCTGGAATAAAGCCAAGAAGACGTTTGGGATGCAGCTGAGGTGGAGGTGCTGCAGTGAGGAGAGCAGGTAGATAGTAGCAGGAAGACGTGTGGAAACATGGAAACAGATTGTAGGAAGACTCAGGGACTTAACAGTAACAGGAAGACACAAGGAAATTCAGGTAAAAATATATTTATTTCATCTGGAAACCCCAGAAAACAAACCAAAGCAAACAAAACGAACAAATGCCAGGTAGCAGAAGGTAGATGGGCCAGGCCCGGTCCAGAACAGGCGGACCTTATGTTGCTGCCTGGAGACTTTGGCCAGCTGTCTCCATCAACACCAAGGCGCCTAAAGGTCATCAAACAGAGAAAATGGTGCTCTTCCCGCTGCTTTCCTCACCGGTGTGAGCTGTGATGACGGTGACGGGATAATGGGATGAGTCCTGACTGATGACAGTTGATGGTTTACAGAAACTCCTGAGGATCCAGACGGCTGCTTTCCCCAGTCCGTTCCACCAGCAGCGATTAAAGCTCTTAGCAACACGTTTGTTAGACGCTGAAAGTGCACTTAGTTCATAAATGACATGTTTTACTGTTAATAGGTTCTAATACCAAATGGTTGCAGTTAACTTGTTAATATTTATGTGAAACAACATGATCTCTCCAGCTGGTAAAAGTCTGTGTAATATGGCTCATCTTTCTCATATGTTGCTCTGTGTCTTTGTTAAAATCCTCTTTTATTCTGTGATGAATCAGTTCATAACCACCAGCGTGTTGGTACGTAGCATGTTGGCTTGTTGTTGCAGCGTGTTGGTACGTAGCATGTTGGCTTGTTGTTGCAGCGTGTTGGTACGTAGCATGTTGGCTTGTTGTTGCATCGTGTTGGTACGTAGCATGTTGGCTTGTTGTTGCAGCGTGTTGGTACGTAGCATGTTGGCTTGTTGTTGCAGCGTGTTGGTACGTAGCATGTTGGCTTGTTGTTGCATCGTGTTGGTACGTAGCATGTTGGCTTGTTGTTGCAGCGTGTTGGTACGTAGCATGTTGGCTTGTTGTTGCAGCGTGTTGGTACGTAGCATGTTGGCTTGTTGTTGCAGCGTGTTGGTACGTAGCATGTTGGCTTGTTGTTGCAGCGTGTTGGTACGTAGCATGTTGGCTTGTTGTTGCAGCATGTTGGTACGTAGCATGTTGGCTTGTTGTTGCAGCATGTTGGTACGTAGCATGTTGACTTGTTGTTGCAGCGTGTTGGTACGTAGCATGTTGGCTTGTTGTTGCAGCGTGTTGGTACGTAGCATGTTGGCTTGTTGTTGCAGTGTGTTGGTACGTAGCATGTTGGCTTGTTGTTGCAGCGTGTTGGTACGTAGCATGTTGGCTTGTTCTTGCAGCGTGTTGGCATGTAGCTGCAGGGTGTGGGCTTGTTGTTGCAGTGTGTTTGTACGCAGTTGCAGTGTGTTGGCACGTAGTTGCAGCGTGTTGGCATGTAGTTGCAGTGTGTTGGCACGTAGTTGCAGCGTGTTGGTATGTAGTTGCAGCGTGTTGGCTTGTTGCAGTGTGTTGTATGTCGTTGCAGCATGTTAGTATGTAGTTGCAGCGTGTTGGCTTGTTTTTGCAGCGTGTTGCCATGTCGTTACAGCATGTTGGCTTGTTGCAGCGTGTTGATATGTAGTTGCAGCGTGTTGGTATGTCGTTGCAACGTGTTGGCATGTAGTTGCAGCGTGTTGGTATGTAGTTGCAGCGTGTTGGTATGTAGTTGCAGCGTGTTGGTATGTCGTTGCAGCGTGTTCATATGTAGTTGCAGCGTGTTGGTATGTAGTTGCATCGTGTTGGTATGTAGTTGCAACGTGTTGGCATGTAGTTGCAGCGTGTTGGTATGTAGTTGCAGCGTGTTGGTATGTAGTTGCAGCGTGTTGGTATGTCGTTGCAGCGTGTTCATATGTAGTTGCAGCGTGTTGGTATGTAGTTGCATCGTGTTGGTATGTAGTTGCAACGTGTTGGCATGTAGTTGCAGCGTGTTGGTATGTAGTTGCAGCGTGTTGGTATGTAGTTGAAGCGTGTTGGTATGTAGTTGCAGCATGTTGGCACGTAGTTGCAGCGTGTTGGTATATAGTTGCAGTGTGTTGGTATGTAGTTGCAGCGTGTTGGTATGTACTTGCAGCATGTTGGCTTGTTGTTGCAGCGTGTTGGCATGTAGTTGCAGCATGTTGGCATGAAGTTGCAGCGTGTTGGTATGTAGTTGCAGCGTGTTGGTATGTAATTGCAGCGTGTTGGCATGTAATTGCAGCGTGTTGGTATGTAGTTGCATCGTGTTGGCATGTAGTTGCAGCGTGTTGGTATGTAGTTGCTGCGTGTTGTATGTCGTGGCAGCGGGATGGCATGTAGTTGCAGCGTGTTGTATGTCATTGCAGCGTGTTGGCATGTAGTTGCAGCGTGTTGGCATGTAATTGCAGTGTGTTGGCACGTAGTTGCAGCGTGTTGGCATGTAGTTGCAGTGTGTTGGCACGTAGTTGCAGCGTGTTGGTATGTAGTTGCAGCGTGTTGGCTTGTTTTTGCAGCGTGTTGCCATGTCGTTGCAGCATGTTGGCTTGTTGCAGCGTGTTGATATGTAGTTGCAGCGTGTTGGTATGTCGTTGCAACGTTTTGGCATGTAGTTGCAGCGTGTTGGTATGTAGTTGCAGCGTGTTGGTATGTAGTTGCAGCGTGTTGGTATGTAGTTGCAGCGTGTTGGTATGTAGTTGCAGCGTGTTGGTATGTAGTTGAAGCGTGTTGGTATGTAGTTGCAACGTGTTGGCATGTAGTTGCAGCGTGTTGGTATGTAGTTGCAGCGTGTTGGTATGTAGTTGCAGCGTGTTGGTATGTAGTTGAAGCGTGTTGGTATGTAGTTGCAGCGTGTTCGTATGTAGTTGCAACGTGTTGGTATGTAGTTGAAGCGTGTTGGCATGTAGTTGCAGCGTGTTGGTATGTAGTTGTACCATATTGGTATGTAGTTGCAGCGTGTTGGTATGTAGTTGCAGCGTGTTGGCATGTAGTTGCAGCATGTTGCCATGTAGTTGCACCGTGTTGGTATGTAGTTGCACCATATTGGTATGTAGTTGCAGCGTGTTGGTATGTAGTTGCAGCGTGTTGGTATGTAGTTGCAGCGTGTTGATATGTAGTTGCAGCGTGTTGGTATGTAGTTGCACCATATTGGTATGTAGTTGCAGCGTGTTGGTATGTAGTTGCAGCGTGTTGGTATGTAGTTGCAACAGGTTAGCTTGTAGTTGCAGCGTGTTGGTATGTAGTTGCAGCGTGTTGGCATGTAGTTGCAGCGTGTTGGCACGTAGTTGCAGCATGTTGGTATGTAGTTGCAGCGTGTTGGTATGTAGTTGCAGCGTGTTGGTATGTAGTTGCAGCGTTTTGGCACGTAGTTGCAGCGTGTTGGTATGTAATTGCAGTGTGTTGGCACGTAGTTGCAGCGTGTTGGCATGTAGTTGCAGTGTGTTGGCACGTAGTTGCAGCGTGTTGGTATGTAGTTGCAGCGTGTTGGCATGTAGTTGCAGTGTGTTGGCACGTAGTTGCAGCGTGTTGGTATGTAGTTGCAGCGTGTTGGCACGTAGTTGCAGCGTGTTGGTATGTAGTTGCAGCGTGTTGGTATGTAGTTGCAGCGTGTTGGTATGTAGTTGCTGCGTGTTGTATGTCGTGGCAGCGGGTTGGCATGTAGTTGCAGCGTGTTGGTATGTAGTTGCTGCGTGTTGTATGTCGTGGCAGCGGGTTGGCACGTAGTTGCAGCGTGTTGGTATGTAGTTGCTGCGTGTTGTATGTCGTGGCAGCGGGTTGGCATGTAGTTGCAGCGTGTTGGTATGTAGTTGCAGCGTGTTGGCATGTAATTGCAGTGTGTTGGCACGTAGTTGCAGCGTGTTGGCATGTAGTTGCAGTGTGTTGGCACGTAGTTGCAGCGTGTTGGTATGTAGTTGCAGCGTGTTGGCATGTAGTTGCAGTGTGTTGGCACGTAGTTGCAGCGTGTTGGTATGTAGTTGCAGTGTGTTGGCACGTAGTTGCAGCGTGTTGGTATGTAGTTGCAGCGTGTCGGCACGTAGTTGCAGCGTGTTGGTATGTAGTTGCAGCGTGTTGGTATATAGTTGCAGTGTGTTGGTATGTAGTTGCAGCGTGTTGGTATGTACTTGCAGCATGTTGGCTTGTTGTTGCAGCGTGTTGGCATGTAGTTGCAGCATGTTGGCATGAAGTTGCAGCGTGTTGGTATGTAGTTGCAGCGTGTTGGTATGTAATTGCAGCGTGTTGGCATGTAATTGCAGCGTGTTGGTATGTAGTTGCAACGTGTTGGCATGCAGTTGCAGCGTGTTGGCATGTAGTTGCAGCGTGTTGGCATGTAGTCGCAGCGTGTTGGTATGTAATTGCAGTGTGTTGGCACGTAGTTGCAGCGTGTTGGCATGTAGTTGCAGTGTGTTGGCACGTAGTTGCAGCGTGTTGGTATGTAGTTGCAGCGTGTTGGCATGTAGTTGCAGTGTGTTGGCACGTAGTTGCAGCGTGTTGGTATGTAGTTGCAGTGTGTTGGCACGTAGTTGCAGCGTGTTGGTATGTAGTTGCAGCGTGTCGGCACGTAGTTGCAGCGTGTTGGTATGTAGTTGCAGCGTGTTGGTATATAGTTGCAGTGTGTTGGTATGTAGTTGCAGCGTGTTGGTATGTACTTGCAGCATGTTGGCTTGTTGTTGCAGCGTGTTGGCATGTAGTTGCAGCATGTTGGCATGAAGTTGCAGCGTGTTGGTATGTAGTTGCAGCGTGTTGGTATGTAATTGCAGCGTGTTGGCATGTAATTGCAGCGTGTTGGTATGTAGTTGCAACGTGTTGGCATGCAGTTGCAGCGTGTTGGCATGTAGTTGCAGCGTGTTGGCATGTAGTCGCAGCGTGTTGGTATGTAGTTGCAGCGTGTTGGTATGTAGTTGCAGCGTGTTGGTATGTAGTTGCAGCGTGTTGGTATGTAGTTGCAGCGTGTTGACATGTAGTTGCAGCGTGTTGGTATGTAGTTGCAGCGTGTTGGTATGTAGTTGCAGCGTGTTGGTATGTAATTGCAGCGTGTTGGCATGTAGTTGCAGCGTGTTGGTATGTAGTTGCAGCGTGTTGGTATGTAGTTGCAGCGTGTTGGTATGTAATTGCAGCGTGTTGGCATGTAGTTGCAGCGTGTTGGTATGTAGTTGCAGCGTGTTGGCATGTAGTTGCAGCGTGTTGATATGTAGTTGCAGCGTGTTGGTATGTAGTTGCAGCGTGTTGGTATGTAGTTGCAGCATGTTGACATGTAGTTGCAGCATGTTGGCATGTAGTTGCAGCATGTTGGTATGTAGTTGCAGCGTGTTGGTATGTAATTGCAGCGTGTTGGCATGTAGTTGCAGCGTGTTGTATGTAGTTGCAGCGTGTTGGTATGTAGTTGCAGCATGTTGACATGTAGTTGCAGCGTGTTGGTATGTAGTTGCAGCGTGTTGGTATGTAGTTGCAGCGTGTTGGTAAGTAGTTGCAGCGTGTTAGTATGTAATTGCAGCGTGTTGGCATGTAGTTGCAGCGTGTTGGTATGTAGTTGCAGCATGTTGACATGTAGTTGCAGCGTGTTGGTATGTAGTTGCAGCATGTTGGTATGTAGTTGCAGCATGTTGGCATGTAGTTGCAGCGTGTTGGTATGTAGTTGCAGCATATTGGCATGTAGTTGCAGCGTGTTGGTATATAGTTGCAGCATGTTGACATGTAGTTGCAGCGTGTTGGTATGTAGTTGCAGCGTGTTGGTATGTAGTTGCAGCAGGTTGACATGTAGTTGCAGCGTGTTGGTATGTAATTGCAGCGTGTTGGCATGTAGTTGCAGCGTGTTGGTATGTAGTTGCAGCGTGTTGGCATGTAGTTGCAGCGTGTTGGTATGTAGTTGCAGCGTGTTGGTATGTAGTTGCAGCGTGTTGGTATGTAGTTGCAGCATGTTGGTATGTAGTTGCAGCGTGTTGGTATGTAGTTGCAGCGTGTTGGTATGTAGTTGCAGCATGTTGACATGTAGTTGCAGCGTGTTGGTATGTAATTGCAGCGTGTTGGCATGTAGTTGCAGCGTATTGGTATGTAGTTGCAGCGTGTTGGCATGTAGTTGCAGCGTGTTGGTATGTAGTTGCAGCGTGTTGGTATGTAGTTGTAGCGTGTTGGTGTGTAGTTGCAGCATGTTGGTATGTAATTGCAGCGTGTTGGCATGTAGTTGCAGCGTGTTGGTATGTAGTTGCAGCATGTTTACATGTAGTTGCATCGTTTTGGCATGTAGTTGCAGCGTGTTGGTATGTAGTTGCAGCGTGTTGGTATGTAGTTGCAGCGTGTTGGTATGTAGTTGCAGCGTGTTGGTATGTAGTTGCAGCATGTTGACATGTAGTTGCAGCGTGTTGGTATGTAGTTGCAGCGTGTTGGCACGTAGTTGCAGCGTGTTGGTATATAGTTGCAGTGTGTTGGTATGTAGTTGCAGCGTGTTGGTATGTACTTGCAGCATGTTGGCTTGTTGTTGCAGCGTGTTGGCATGTAGTTGCAGCATGTTGGCATGAAGTTGCAGCGTGTTGGTATGTAGTTGCAGCGTGTTGGTATGTAATTGCAGCCTGTTGGTATGTAGTTGCAGCGTGTTGGTATGTAGTTGCAGCGTGTTGGTATGTAGTTGGAGCGTGTTGGTATGTAGTTGCAGCGTGTTGGCATATAGTTGCAGCGTGTTGGTATGTAGTTGCAGCACGTTGACATGTAGTTGCAGCGTGTTGGTATGTAGTTGCAGCGTGTTGGTATGTAGTTGGAGCGTGTTGGTATGTAGTTGCAGCGTGTTGGTATGTAGTTGCAGCGTGTTGGTATGTAGTTGCAGCGTGTTGGTATGTAGTTGCAGCATGTTGACATGTAGTTGCAGCGTGTTGGTATGTAGTTGCAGCGTGTTGGTATGTAGTTGGAGCGTGTTGGTATGTAGTTGCAGCGTGTTGGTATGTAGTTGGAGTGTGTTGGTATGTAGTTGCAGCGTGTTGGTATGTAGTTGCAGCGTGTTGGTATGTAGTTGCAGCGTGTTGGTATGTAGTTGCAGCGTTTTGGTATGTAGTTGCAGCGTGTTGGTATGTAGTTGCAGCATGTTGGTATGTAGTTGCAGCATGTTGGTATGTAATTGCAGCGTGTTGGTATGTAGTTGCAGCGTGTTGGTATGTAGTTGCAGCGTGTTGGTATGTAGTTGCAGCATGTTGACATGTAGTTGCAGCATTTTGGCATGTAGTTGCAGCGTGTTGGTATGTAGTTGCAGCATGTTTGCATGTAGTTGCAGCATGTTGGTATGTAGTTGCAGCGTGTTGGTATGTAGTTGCAGCGTGTTGGCATGTAGTTGCAGCGTGTTGGTATGTATATGCAGCATGTTGACATGTAGTTGCAGCGTGTTGGTATGTAGTTGCAGCATGTTGGTATGTAGTTGCAGCGTGTTGGCATATAGTTGCAGCGTATTGGTTTGTAGTAGCAGCATGTTGACATGTAGTTGCAGCGTGTTGGTATGTAGTTGCAGCGTGTTGGTATGTAGTTGGAGCGTGTTGGTATGTAGTTGCAGCGTGTTGGTATGTAGTTGCAGCGTGTTGGTATGTAGTTGCAGCGTGTTGGTATGTAGTTGCAGCGTGTTGGTATGTAGTTGCAGCGTTTTGGTATGTAGTTGGAGCGTGTTGGTATGTAGTTGCAGCATGTTGACATGTAGTTGCAGCGTGTTGGTATGTAGTTGCAGCATGTTGGTATGTAGTTGCAGCATGTTGGTATGTAATTGCAGCGTGTTGGTATGTAGTTGCAGCGTGTTGGTATGTAGTTGCAGCGTGTTGGTATGTAGTTGCAGCGTGTTGACATGTAGTTGCAGCATTTTGGCATGTAGTTGCAGCGTGTTGGTATGTAGTTGCAGCATGTTTGCATGTAGTTGCAGCGTGTTGGTATGTAGTTGCAGCGTGTTGGTATGTAGTTGCAGCGTGTTGGCATGTAGTTGCAGCGTGTTGGTATGTAGTTGCAGCATGTTGACATGTAGTTGCAGCGTGTTGGCATGTAGTTGCAGCGTGTTGGCATGTAGTTGCAGCGTGTTGGTATGTAGTTGCAGCGTGTTGGTATGTAGTTGCAGCGTGTTGGTATGTAGTTGCAGCGTTTTGGTATGTAGTTGCAGCATGTTGACATGTAGTTGCAGCGTGTTGGCATGTAGTTGCAGCGTGTTGGCATGTAGTTGCAGCGTGTTGGTATGTAGTTGCAGCATGTTGACATGTAGTTGCAGCGTGTTGGCATGTAGTTGCAGCGTGTTGGCATGTAGTTGCAGCGTGTTGGTATGTAGTTGCAGCGTGTTGGTATGTAGTTGCAGCGTGTTGGTATGTAGTTGCAGCGTGTTGGTATGTAATTGCAGCGTGTTGGCATGTAGTTGCATCGTGTTGGTATGTAGTTGCAGCACGTTGGCATGTAGTTGCATCGTGTTGGTATGTAGTTGCAGCGTGTTGGTATGTAGTTGCAGCGTGTTGGTATGTAGTTGCAGCACGTTGAAATGTAGTTGCAGCATGTTGGCATGTAGTTGCAGCGTGTTGGTATGTAGTTGCATCGTGTTGGTATGTAGTTGCAGCGTGTTGGTATGTAGTTGCAGCGTGTTGGTATGTAGTTGCAGCACGTTGACATGTAGTTGCAGCATGTTGGCATGTAGTTGCAGCGTGTTGGTATGTAGTTGCAGATAGGGCTGGGCGATATGACCTTTTATTAATATCCCGATATTTTTATGGCCTGTCACGATATACGATATATAACTCGATATTTACCTTAGCCTTGAATGAATGCTTTGGTGCATACAATCACATCAGTAAAATGATTTTGTGTCTCCATTAAAACATAATTGCTCATACTGCATTAAGATATGCTGATTTTAAACATTCATGCCAAAAGGATGAAATTGTAACGAAGCAAACTGATCAAAACCGCATTTATTGAACAGTTAAAGCAGTGGCAGAAACATGTCATTTTAAAAGAAAATAAAGTGACTTTGCATGATGTAATAAATGCAGCGTATGAAAATAGGTGCTCTAGGGGGGACTTTTCAAATGATGAACTATTATAAGGCTTTGCTTTATGGATACGTTTTTGAGTTGTCGTGTTTTGTTTTTTTTTAATCGCAGAGTTTAGCGTAGAAATCAGTCTTATAATCCAGGCAGAATGTCCTCGTATCGTCTCCAATAAACGGCTTCAGCCAGTTTTTAATTCAGGGTTTGATTCCCACTGCTTTCTGTACTTTCTAGAGACATGAGGAGCCAGATAAATATGCTTGTGTCACACACAGTGGATGAGGTGAGTAAGTGACAGAGGCTGTGAATGTAATCAAATAGAATGAATTATTTTTGCGTGACGTGAAAAACTTTGTAATTTCCGTCCCACTCTGTAATCCAGAGCGGGATCAGTGGCGGATTTGGCTGTTCATTGTGACTGTAGGTGGAGTCGTGCAGGTGTCCTCTCTGCTCCTCTGACTGGCTGCAGCTGCAGCCGGAGCGACTGAGTGCTTTAGGACGGGGAGAGACTCTCATTCTGACAATAACTTTACAATATGCGCTTTAAAGCCAGTCGCCAAAACACCAGGAAAGTCTCCAATAACTCCAGTAAAAGTCGCTAGATTTGTCGCTAGTCACTTTTCACAAAAAAAGTCACCAGATTTAGCGAGAAAGTCGCCAAGTTGGCAACAGTGGCTCCACGCTGCCTCTCATGACGTAGCACGTAGCTCACGTTATGTACGTAACGAGGTGCGCTTGCTTTAACTCTCTGTGCAAAGCGGTGCAGAGTCGAGGAGGAGGGAGGAAACCCCGCCCACAGCTAAAAACACCTGCGTGACAACAGGATACTCCAATATGACGAATATAGACATTTTCTATATCGGACTAGCCACGATATCTCCAGTATATTCGATATATCGCCCAGCCCTAGCTGCTAGCATGTGACTCTGTTCCAAGGTAAAGTCGGTCGTAAAGTGATTTAGTGATTAAGTGAATGTGGTTTCTCAGCTTTGGGACGCTGCAGGGCAACGGTGACTCCGGGAATAATAAATGTTACTCTGCATATTTTCGGGTCAGAAAGTCACCCAGTGGTCTTTAAAATGCCGCGGTTATGGTTAGTAAGCAGGCTTTATGGTAGGAAGTGGAACCAACCTGTTTCTGTTATCAGAGAAATAAATGTGTTTTGCAGAACACAATAACTTCTTATTTCAGTAACTGAGCTGCTGCAACAATGAGATGATCACATTAGATTAGAAAGCTTGGGAAAATGTAATAAAAGTGGCGCAGCAGTGCTTCTCCTCCTCTCCTTCCTGCTGCAGAGCATCATCTCACACAAGTGTCTCCAGTTGAAAAAGCACAAGCTGATACCTCAATAACCACATGTTAACACCACCATGACATGGCACGCACACACATGCACACGCATCGCCTGCTCCATGTTATTGTTTCATTTCCTCCTCCTCTGCTACCTGAACATACCCTTCATAGTTCCTCTGAAAGTCTTCATCTCTTTTGATCCTCCTGAACTCCAACAGACATGAGCTGCAGGTCAGAGCTTCAGTTGCTCAACCTTTATTTACACAAGGTCAGCGCCGCCTCATGCGCACAATGAAACCTTGTTTTTCCTCTTGTCAACAACCTTCTACAGTATAATGCCACTGTTCCAAACGCAGACATCCGCTGCCGGAAATAATTCCTGCTTTCCAGTGTTTAGCTGACTAAATCATTCACTGACCCTGAAAGCTCAGGACGTTTCTTCTGGTTTATTCTGCTTTTTAATTTAACCATCTAGAGTCTCTGAATAAACTCTACATGTTGTGTCTGGATTGTAAACCTCCTGGACGGATAGAAACACTGGAAAACCTCCGTAGACCCGCTGGAGGGTCACACGACCCGCTGGAGGGTCACACGACCCGCTGGAGGGTCACACGACCATCTGGAGGGTCACACGACCCGCTGGAGGGTCATATGACCATCTGGAGGGTCACATGACCATCTGGAGGGTCACACGACCCGCTGGAGGGTCACATGACCATCTGGAGGGTCACACGACCCGCTGGAGGGTCACATGACCCGCTGGAGGGTCACACGACCCGCTGGAGGGTCACACGACCCGCTGGAGGGTCACATGACCGCCCCGGTTGTTCCGGGGACGCTGATGATGGTGGGCGTGGTTACGTTTTGGGAGTTTTCAGGGTTAAAAAGAAGATATTTTTCTGCATGATGAGTCTTTTCTGTTTCTCTGAATCTGTTTCTTTACACTCTAACGTTCTGCAACAGCTCGGTGACTAGAACTCTGACTTTCCTCTTCGCCTCCATCCTGCCTTCCCACCAACTCCAGACTAACTGCAGCCTTTTCCTCGCCGCCTGCCTCAGCGCTCCCGTCTGTCGGCGTGAAAGGGGCGGAGCCAGACCTTCCTGACTAGGTGATAATGTGAAAACAAAGCGTATTAAATCCAGTATTGACCCTATGACCCCCCCCACAGCGATAACGGCTGCTGCATGGAGACGGAGCTCTACTGGGCAACATTTTTTGTGACTCTGGTTACATTGGTCACCATTTCCAGTAATCCTGTGTGTGTGTGTGTGTGTGTGTGTGTGTGTGTGTGTGTGGGCTGGGGCTTTTTGTGAAGCGGGGATCATGCTATGTGGTGCTAACACTTGACTGTATGTTATTCTGAAGCTGGTACCCGATGCCGGAGGGGGGGCCGGTGCGCGTGCCACAGAAAATGCTGCCCTCAGAGAACAAGTATGCTTTCACTTTACTACGACTTCCTGTTTGTCTTTCTGCTGTTTTTGCATGATTTTCATATTTATTCCCTTTAGTGGGATTTAGCACGTTTTCCTGCTCTGATTTTTGCATTTTAAAGCAACTTTTCAGCCACTGAGTGTTTTTTGTCCTTTTCTTTTCATGGTTTGTGTTTGTTGGAACCAGTTTGTGGTGGTGGAATCGTCAGGTTTTATTTCTGCTGAACTCCATGTTGATGCAACAAGTTGCAGATTCTTATAAACCACTTTTACAGAAACGGTTCGAGATAAAAGTGAAATATTTCATGCTGTGATCAAACAGACAGAACTTGATCGGATGAACGGATGACATGAACCAACAAGCTGCGTTTTTAATGCAGTGAGAAAAATACTGAATCACCTTGAAAGTAGTCGAGATTTCTGATTTTCAGTTTGTTAAAACAAAAAGTTTGAAAGAAACTTTTCCCTCTTTCCACTGATTGAGATTACAGAACCAGTTTCATCACATTTAGTCAGGTTTCCCATGAATACAGAGAAGTTTAGAGCTCTGCAGCTGCTTCCGGAAGTATTTCCTCCTGTTGGTCTTCATCTTCTTGTGTCAGATCAGGAAAAAGCTACGAATTTCACTGCTTTCAGGTCCATTAGAACAAAAATGTCTTCTCACTAAAACTACTATAAAAACATTAGAAATAGATTTTTTTCCCACTTATTTTGCAGAAATGATCGAATCAACTCCACCTCTAACTAAATATGACATTTATTTTATAATTATTTTTAAATTTTGTGGGCTTGATTCGACGATGCTGCTGGTTTTATCAGAAAAACAAAAGCTTTTCCATGTCATGCATGTTAGAGTGATGGAGATTTTATTTAAAGATCCAAATAAATGTTTTTATTCATTTTGGGTACGTTTAAAAATGAAAATAAATTCCACAAAAAAATCTGTTTAATGTAAAATATCTCCTCCGGTGTGTTTTCTGTGACATCGGGTCGTTTATTTGGCATTTAATGTGTAAAAATAATTAAAATAAATCCATATTTAGTGGATCTGATCAGGAATCAGATCCACTGAGCGAAAAGTGGAGAGAAAAATGAATCTGTCGTGTTTTAAAGGGACATTTTTGTCGTCTAATGACCTGAAAGCCATCTGGGACGTAAAACTGATTGTTAAGCTGAGAAGTGGACAAACTGAGCTCATCTGCAGGACGAACGACGAGAGTTTCGCTCCGCCAGCTTCGCCTTGGCGTAACCTCTCCCTTCTTGTCTCTCAGCGCCATGGCGACCTACCCGCCCACCTGCTCCAACACCAACACGTCCCAGGGAATGAACATGGCCAACAGCATCGCCAACCTGCGGCTCAAAGCCAAGGAGTACAGCCTGAACCAGGTGCCCACGGTCAACTGAGAGGCGGCGAGGGAGGGACGCCGCGGTCGCCGGGATCGTCTCAAACTCCCTGGACGGCCAAGCGGCCATGTTGCCGTGAGGTGACCGAACTGAAGGACTCGCAGGCTGGACGCCGAACGTCCGCGTCGTTCTGCATCGTGACTGAGACGGAACCGGACTTCCAGTCGGAGGACTTGTCTTTACGTTTCACCGAGCCTCGCTGGGACGCCGTGGGATTGTTTCCCGTGGCGTGGATGGAGTTGCTCGCCAAACGTTGGAGCAACTCCCGTCTCTCTCAACCAACCAAAGACTTCCTCTGACATTTTACTCAACTTTCTTTTCACCTTTCTTTCCATGATATACCACTGAGAAGCAAACGTTCCGTAACATTTAGATTTGCATGGTATAGTCCAGTATAAAGGAGAAGCTGATGTATGTCTCGGCTCAGATCCAGTAGATAAGTTCCTATAATATCCTTTATTTGTAACAGAACCTTGTATATTAATAAAAGTCGTGTTTGAAGCGATGCCGTGTCCGACTCCACAGAAAGAAGGAGAAACACAGTTTCCCTCATTTGAAGCACTTCCCCGTTTTGTCCTGAAAGCGTCCCGACTTTCCTTTCTAGTCTGAAGATTTGTGTCTGTTTGGAGCAGAAACACGAGCCGAACGCTGCAGAAAGAAGTGTGTTTATCGTTGGAAAGCCAAACCATCCTGGAGCTGGTGCACGCCCCATAAACGGGAGATTTACAACCCGAGAACAGATTCTCCTCCAGAAAAGCCTTTTTTCCTCCTGATCACCACAACCTGAAGTTTCCATCTTAAAAACAGGATATTTATGAGCAGGGAAATCCTCTCCTTAATACGGAGGACCCGCGGGCCTCATCCACCTCCGCGGCTGTCAGGCAAGGGGTTTGTTCTCCGTGGCCCCCCGTGACCCCCAGCATCAACAGCCGTGTCCAGCTGGCCCTGCGGCGGCGCCCTGCGGCTGCATCAGCAGCTCCGCTTGTGTTGCAGCTTCTCCTGCATTTTAAGCATCAGGGCCGTCACATGACCACGCCGCCGCTTCACGCTGCTTCCAGATCACACACTCCCAGCAGCGGTGCGTTCACTTCCAGCCCGACTTTCCGCTTCTCTCACATTCCAGCTTTTATTCAAACCCGACTTCACTGCAGGATTTTATTTTCATCATCTGAACCGGAACGTCCAGAACCCCGATGCAGCCGCCGGGTCGCCGCTTTCCTTCTTAAACCTCTAAAACTGGTCTTCATCTCCAGTTCTTCTGCTTTCCCAACCTTTTCCTGCTTTTCCAGACCGGTTCTGGTTCCAGTCCAGTTCTGGTTCCAGACCGGTTCTGGCTCCAGTCCAGTTCTGGTTCCAGACCGGTTCTGGTTCCAGTCCAGTTCTGGTTCCAGACCAGTTCTGGTTCTAGACCGGTTCTGGTTCCAGTCCAGTTCTGGTTCTAGACCAGTTTTGGTACCAGTCCAGTTCTGGTTCCAGACCAGTTCTGGTTCTAGACCGGTTCTGGTTCCAGTCCAGTTCTGGTTCTAGACCAGTTCTGGTTCCAGACCAGTTCCAGTTCTGGTTCCAGACCGGTTCTGGTTCCAGTCCAGTTCTGGTTCTAGACCAGTTCTGGTTCCAGTCCAGTTCTGGTTCCAGACCAGTTCCAGTTCTGGTTCCAGACCGGTTCTGGTTCCAGTCCAGTTCTGGTTCTAGACCAGTTTTGGTACCAGTCCACTTCTGGTTCCAGTCCAGTTCTGGTTCTAGACCAGTTCTGGTTCCAGACCAGTTCCAGTTCTGGTTCCAGACCGGTTCTGGTTCCAGTCCAGTTCTGGTTCTAGACCAGTTTTGGTACCAGTCCAGTTCTGGTTCCAGACCAGTTCTGGTTCTAGACCAGTTTTGGTACCAGTCCAGTTCTGGTTCCAGACCAGTTCTGGTTCCAGACCAGTTCCAGTTCTGGTTCCAGACCGGTTCTGGTTCCAGTCCAGTTCTGGTTCTAGACCAGTTTTGGTACCAGACCGGTTCTGGTTCCAGACCAGTTCTGGTTCTAGACCAGTTTTGGTTCCAGACCGGTTCTGGTTCCAGTCCAGTTCTGGTTCCAGACCAGTTTTGGTACCAGTCCAGTTCTGGTTCCAGACCAGTTCTGGTTCCAGACCAGTTCCAGTTCTGGTTCCAGACCGGTTCTGGTTCCAGTCCAGTTCTGGTTCTAGACCAGTTTTGGTACCAGACCGGTTCTGGTTCCAGTCCAGTTCTGGTTCTAGACCAGTTTTGGTACCAGTCCAGTTCTGGTTCCAGACCAGTTCTGGTTCTAGACCAGTTTTGGTACCAGTCCAGTTCTGGTTCCAGACCAGTTCTGGTTCTAGACCAGTTTTGGTACCAGACCGGTTCTGGTTCCAGACCAGTTCTGGTTCTAGACCGGTTCTGGTTCCAGACCAGTTCTGGTTCTAGACCAGTTTTGGTACCAGACCGGTTCTGGTTCCAGACCAGTTCTGGTTCTAGACCAGTTCTGGTTCCAGTCCAGTTCTGGTTCTAGACCAGTTTTGGTACCAGTCCAGTTCTGGTTCCAGACCAGTTCTGGTTCTAGACCAGTTTTGGTACCAGTCCAGTTCTGGTTCCAGTCCAGTTCTGGTTCTAGACCAGTTTTGGTACCAGTCCAGTTCTGGTTCCAGTCCAGTTCTGGTTCTAGACCAGTTTTGGTACCAGTCCAGTTCTGGTTCCAGACCAGTTCTGGTTCTAGACCAGTTCTGGTTCCAGACCAGTTCTGGTTCTAGACCAGTTTTGGTACCAGTCCAGTTCCAGATGGTCGTAACTCACAGGATGAGCAGCAAAGAACCGGTTTAAACTGGATTCTCTTCAGTTTCATCTGAAAAGCAGCAAAGATCACAATTTAGACCAGAACCAGGACCTGAACAGGTCCGATGGAGGGACGGATCCCTTCCAGAACCAGGACCTGAACAGGTCCGATGGAGGGACGGATCCCTTCCAGAACCAGGACCTGAACAGGTCCGATGGAGGGACGGATCCCTTCCAGAACCAGGACCTGAACGGGTCAGGTAGCGGGGTCGGATCCCTTCCAGAACCAGGACCTGAACGGGTCAGATGGAGGGACCCGTCCCAGGGACTCTGAGCGGGTCCAGACCGGCTCAGACCTCTAAGCTCTCCAGAACCGGACTAAGATCGCTGCTGTTCTGAAGGACATGAAGGCGGCGTTACCGTGACGACTGGCGTGTTAGGAAGCGGCGATCTGTTGCTTGTTTCTCTGATCACTGATCCCTGACTCTGGTATGTCCCGTGTTGTCCCCCCCCCGCCAGGCGCCCGGTCTCACCTTTCACAGCCGGGTCCGGGCTGACCTGAAGTGATTCCAGATGTGGAGATCTTTTTGACCCCCCCTTCCTGCACACCTCCCCTCCCCCCTCTCCCCCCCAGGCCCTGGCCAGCCACTCCATCAGGGCTGACAGCGTCCCCTCGGACAGCGTCTCTCCTCGCCATGACAGCCCCCCCCACCGCCGCCCCTCCTCCGCCCAGCCGCCCCCATCCTCAGCAACACATCTGGAGCTCATTACAGAGGAGACAGTCAGAGAGAGGGAGGGGTGGGGAGTCTGCATGCATGAGAGCGGGAAAGAAGGCATTTCTTAACCCTTTAAACATCCGTTTGTTCTCCTCGCCTGCCGCCATCTTCTCCTCGCCGTCACATGATCACAAATACTTCGTTAACCAGACGTGTTTGGAAAGAACGGCGAGCTGAGTGGAACCTGCACAGCTGTTAGCCGTGTGCGTTGAATGTCCCGAGACGTGGCTCTGATTGTGTGATGAAGTCACTTTTACAGGAAACACAATCAGCTCGGAGCTGCCGTCTCAAGGCGAACGCCGACAGCTCATCGCTGCTCGCCTTCCTTTCCTCTGGAAGCAGAGAAAATCTGCATGCCTGTCCTCATTAACATATTTCTGACTAGCTTGTGCCAGCAGGGTGAGAGGCGTCGCTCCGGTGCTTTTGGCCGTCGCTTGTTTGGGTAATGATGAAACTGGGCTAGCCAAGCAGCGGGAAGGAAGCATGCCCAGAGTGTGGAAGAGTTTCTGTTGTGGACCAGTTTTTTGGACTTCCTGCGCTGCAATGTGTGCTCCATGTTGCGAAGAGGAAAGCATGTAGATGTGGGGTGTGTGGAGAAAGAAGCTCGTCACAAAGAGTTCACGCTGCTGCTTCATCAGAGATGAGTCTTAAAGAAGCTCCACTGAAAACTGGTTGTTTTCATGTCATTTAAAATGTTTTGGTCCCAATTTCTGCTTGTTGCTGAGGTTTTATTCCCTATAAAGAGTTTATTTCTGCCCCTTATTGTATGTTTCAAACGGCGTCACCGTCTACGTGCTAACATGCATCTTTTACCTGGACATGGTGAAGTCAGCTCATCAACCAGGGGGCAGTGCTGAGTTCTGACTTCCAGTTTGGACGTCTTCGTTCCTTCTCGCATAACCTTCACAGCAAAAGCTAATTCTGAATCGGAGACATGTGGACGCGTCCACTAATGTAGAAGTTTGTCCATTTGTTGATTCAAAATAAATACAAATATCTCAAGAAGTAAACATGATACGCCTTTTGTTTTGACATCTTGAGTGAGAGGAGACATCCGGAAGAGTTTGATATGTAATATGTTCATGTTGTGTAAACGTTGTGACATTACAAAAGTAAAAGTTGATCAATTCCATTATTGCTGTTTTTACATTTTAATGCAAAAACAGATGTTTCTGACAAAGACACGTATTTCTTTTCAGGTCTTTAGTTTCATGTGTGAAAACCAGCATAGATCAGCCAGAAAATTGGATTTTAGAAGCAACAAGGCGATTCTCTGTCAGCTGCTAGCTGTTAGCCGCTAGCTGTGAGCTGCTAGCTGTTAGCCGCTAGCTGGAAACTTGGCGTATCTCTGCCAGGTGGCAGAACCTGAACACCAGAAGAGTCGGGAACTGGTGGGAACTGGTAAAAAAGGTGTGTTTATGTGTTTGTGAGGAGTGAGTGGTGATGTGTTTACTGAGACGTCAATATTTAGTCGTTTTACTTCTGTTTCTGGTTAGCAGCCGTCACCCTGCGTGTTCACATGTTTTCTGTCAAGCAGAATCTCAAATCCTGCTTTTTTCATAGGAAGACGGAAGCTTTTAGGATAAAATAATCACAGTTTGGGGCCAGAAATCTTAAGCTTTTCGTGTTTCCGTGACGATGGATTCTCCTGATGCAAACAGGCGGGAACAAGGAGAAGCTAGCTGTGT
Source organism: Telmatherina bonti (assembly GCF_933228915.1). Taxonomy (NCBI): domain Eukaryota; kingdom Metazoa; phylum Chordata; class Actinopteri; order Atheriniformes; family Telmatherinidae; genus Telmatherina; species Telmatherina bonti. The sequence continues at coordinate 5,657,028 of NC_136626.1, read as the reverse complement.
TCTCCATGCGCAGGTCAGTCTTGTTGCTCCTAATCCCGGGCTGTTTGGTGAGGACTGGATGTCGACTGAGGCGGGAAGTGGGTTAAAACCGTGATGGGTGGGACTTCCATTTGTTTTCTCTTCTGCTTTGTCAGGCTAAACGCTCGGCCAACTCATTTCCCTGCAGTGTTGACGGCTGCAGATTACAGACTGCCGTTAAGTTGCCGTGTAATTATCACAGCTGGATCTGATGAGCAGAGATTTAAGGTCAGACTTCAGATGAATAATAGTTAACCTTTAAATTAAATCTCTAAATGACAGATTTTCTGCAGATTTGGAAGTTAGAGTCCCATTTTGTGCGTGTAACACGGTGACGGGGATAGTTTGGGAGCAAACCTAATTATGGTGTGATAAATGCTTCTGGCTCGACTTAAGTGGCTGTTATGACTGCTCTGGGTTTGGATGTATTAGCATTTTTATTCTTCAGGCTTTCTGAGGTCCAACAGGGAAACAACCAAAACAACAATTATGGTTGTGAGTGACACGACGTCGATTGCCAGGGCTCAGATTCCCTCATGGAACATGGACTATTTTGAGGATTTTGTTTGTCTTTTACAGGAAGTTCAGCCTCCTGCAGCTGAAGACGTGTCCGATGTGGGAAATATGTCAGAAATCCCAACAGCTCAGACGTTTACTGACCACAGAGACATTATATTAGTCATCCAAAATGACTCACAGTCTTTTAAAATGCTCTTTTATGACTAAATGAAAGCAGTAAAACCTTTGAAGAGACATTATCTGACATGAAGAGCCTGCTGAATTCGTGCTATCATCCCCGTCAGCTGGTCAGAGGTGTGTGTTACATTATCCAACCCTCCTTCAGCTCAGCTGGAAGACATGAGATGTGGGTCTGAGCTGCACATCAGCGCTCTCCAACCTGAAGAAGTCTGAACTGGGAAAGTTGATTTAAAAACCTACAACCTGGATCAGTTTCATAGCTTTGCTCTCACCCGCAGCGCAAGGCATCTCAGGGATCATCCTCAGATTATCAGATGTCTCGCTCCCTCTGCTGGACTCCAGCGGACCTCACAGCTCAGAACGAAGAGGGCATCAAACCTCCGGGGGACCTCCAACCAGTACAGATAAAATCACCAAAATTCTGCTTTTATATAGAGAAATTAAACAGATTTTATATGATACATGTATTATTTTTATCATAAATGATAAAAAAAAAAAAAAAAAAATCTATTTATAATCATAAATATTATAGTTATTTTTTTTAGGATGATCTAAATTATTTCTTCTTTAAGAAATACATTTTAAATGAATAAATAAAAAATAATGACAAATTATTTAATTTCTTTATATTTTTATTTTGATAATTTGTATTTATTTAATTTAAATCATTTTAATCCCTGAAGAAATTGCAAAAGTATTAAAGTGCTAATTAAATCTGGAGTTTATAATCTACATTATACATGTTTTTTGTAATAAATGACCAAATAAATAATTTTATTATTTAAAATAAATCAGTTATATTTAAATCATTATCTGAATCACTTCATATTATAAGAAATGACTTATACAATATAATAAACATAAAAATATTTAATTTATCATTATCAATATTTAATTTATTGTTACTATTATTATTATTATTATTATTATTAATAACAATAATAATAATAATAAATTAATCTGGTGGTTAATTACGTAATAACTGCCTTCCTGTTGCTTTTCTGGAACACTCTGCCGCTGTCATCTCAGCCGTGTTGGAGCCAGTTCCATACACTCATCATCCTCTTCATCGGCTCCATCTGTTCAGCTTTCTGTTAACACAATTACGTTATCAGCCAATCACATGACAGCATGCAGCAGGACGACTTGCTGAAGTTGAACCAATCAGAATGAGGAGGAAAAGGGATAAAAGTCCCGTCTTTACTTTCACCGAGTGTTTCTGCAGCTTTTATGGCTCTACAGGTTCTTCTCCAGATCAGTGATGCTTACCTTCTGCAGATTACCTGCCAACACGGTACAGAACTGCCTCAGTTTATTTAGATTTTATGACTTTTATATTTAATATTTTATTATTTCTCTTGCACGCATTTTACTCTGTGTTGTTATTTCCTCACTGCAAGCAAATAAAAATATAATATCTATGTGTGTGTGTGTGTGTGTGTGTGTGTGTGTGTGTGTGTGTGTGTGTGTGTGTGTGTGTGTGTGTGTGTGTGTGTGTGGAGTAGAAGAGAAGGATTCGGTTGGGCACAAGCCTTTTGATCAGTGTCTCAAGTTTAGGCCATGAGGAATGTTTCTTTTTCTCCTTTGAAGGCAGTTTTAGTTTTCTGTAATAGTTTTGGTTCAGTGTGTGTGTGTGTGTGTTCAGTGCTGTGTAAGCTCTGAAATGAATATCATTGTCACATCTAATGCCAGAGAAAATTCTCTGTCCAAAACGAGCAATTTGGATCAGCGCCTGCCGTGGAAAATCTGCCTTTAATTTTCCCCCCACCGGAGTTTGTGCACGCTCACTCCCCTCCAGTTCGCACTGAGCAAACCGAAGGCCGAGCGCACGCCCCTTCACACACACACACACACACATACACACACTAACACAGAGATCCAGTTGGCCTGCAGCAAGTGGACCCCTCAGTTTATTTTTTTCTCAATTATCCATTTAGAGTAAGTGGCAGGCGGCTGATGGGCTCCACGCCCAGAGGAAATGTTTGTATTGTCCCCATTTAACAACAGCGTTTAGACTAATACCTGATTAGCAGGAGAGGAAAATAGATTTTTGAGACATCTGGCTCTGACACTCCTCTGTTTCTTTGTTTTTCTGGTTCCAGTAACCGCCTCCATCCACCACAACGTCCTCTGACATGCAGAGTTTGTTGTTGGACTTTCCTTCCAGCTGCAACACTCCTGGAGCAATCCAAAGCACCGAAACTGGCTGAAAAAGTCTGTTTGCTCCGAGCTTGGAAGGCTTCATCGTCCACATGTGTGCGGACAGGTTCAGTGTTTGGGACTCCTGCAGTGACACTGCTGGGGATTTGTGATGAACACATAAAAATATCAAAGCTGGTTTAAACTGTTTGCTGGTTGGCTTAAAGACGCGCAGATTTGCCCCAAAACAGCCAAAAGAAGAGAAATTCTGCCAAAATAGATGATCCATAATAAGGAATTACCAATGAAAAACAATTATAAACATGTCAGTACAGATAAACTGTTGGTAAACAGCTGTTTTTGGAAGCATTTTTAGCTAACTGTACCACCCTCCTCACGCTTTACTACCACTTAACCTGTGTAACATAAATCTGCTTCTCAGGCAGAAATCATCCAAACTTCTTCATGTTTGACATGTCTGAGGGGTCTTTACATCCCAACAGATAAAGTCTTAGCAGAGCGTTGTGGATGTTAGTTGAAGCTGGCTAACCCTGCTGCCTAGTTGTTAACATTAGCATAAAACGTGAGCTTGCTCCTAAGTTCTACATAAAAACTGGTGCACATATCCAAGAAGTTTTGGCTCCATAAAATATAAATAAAACCAGAATGAAGTGACGTCCAAGTCGCATCAGCTCAAGTTTGTATTCCTAGTAGAAGATAAACAACATGTCAGATGCTAAAAGACACATTTTATGAGCCGATTGTGAATCTGTAGCATTTGTAAAACGTGGATCCAGAATGAGGTTTAGCATCATGTAGCATCATGTAACATCATGTAGCATCATGTAACATCATGTAGCATCATGTAGCATCATGTAGCATCATGTAGCATCATGTAACATCATGTAACATCATGTAACATCATGTAGCATCATGTAACATCATGTAGCATCATGTAGCATCATGTAACATCATGTAGTATCATGTAGCATCATGTAGCATCATGTAACATCATGTAGCATCATGTAGCATCATGTAGCATCATGTAACATCATGTAGCATCATGTAACATCATGTAGCATCATGTAGCATCATGTAAAATCATGTAGCATCATTTAGCATCATGTAGCATCATGTAGCATCATGTAACATCATGTAGCATCATGTAGCATCATGTAGCATCATGTAACATCATGTAGCATCATGTAGCATCATGTAACATCATGTAGCATCATGTAGCATCATATAGCATCATGTAACATCATGTAACATCATGTAGCATCATGTAGCATCATGGGAGTGGGTCCAGGACGGCAGCGGGACCAGGACTGGAGTGGGTCCAGGATGGCAGCGGGACCAGGACTGGAGTAGGTCCAGGACGGCAGCGGGACCAGGACTGGAGTGGGTCCAGGACGGCAGCGGGACCAGGACTGGAGTGGGTCCAGGACCGCAGCGGGACCAGGACTGGAGTGGGTCCAGGACCGCAGCGGGACCAGGACCGCAGCAGAAGGTCCAGGACGGCAGCGGGACCAGGACGGCAGCGGGACCAGGACTGGAATGGGTCCAGGACCGCAGCGGGACCAGGACGGCAGCAGAAGGTCCAGGACCGCAGCGGGACCAGGACGGCAGCGGACCAGGACTGGAGTGGGTCCAGGACGGCAGCGGGACCAGGACGGCAGCGGGACCAGGACTGGAATGGGTCCAGGACCGCAGCGGGACCAGGACGGCAGCAGAAGGTCCAGGACCGCAGCGGGACCAGGACGGCAGCGGACCAGGACTGGAGTGGGTCCAGGACGGCAGCGGGACCAGGACCGCAGCGGGACCAGGACCGCAGCAGAAGGTCCAGGACGGCAGTTTGCCAGATCTTCAGAGTTCTCCATTGGTCTCCAGCCTTGAAAAACCAAATACCAGTTTCCTGTGACTCTCCCCTTCTCCTTTGTGACATCCAGCTCCAGCATTTCCCCGTTTCTCCTCCTCGTGGTTCCTTTTGGTGATTCGGTCTTGGGCCGTTCTTTTGACTTGGATTATGGACTTCCTCTGATTCATCTTTGGTGAGAAGAATATTTAGTTCATCCTGGACTTTTCCTCACTTTGATCCATTTACCCAGTGTACCACTCCTCCAACGCTCCTATCTTCTCCAGTTGCATGTTCAATTCAATTCAATTCAATTCAATTCAATTCAATTCAATTCAATTCAATTCAATTCAACTTTATTTATATAGCGTCAAATCACGGCAATGCCATCTCAAGACGCTTTACAGACAGAGGGGAAAACATAATGAAGGCCAATTCATAACAGCCTATATAAGGAAACCAACAGATTGAGTTGAGTCCAACTCAATCTCCCATCCTGAGCAAGCACACTGGCAACAGTGGGAAGGAAAAAACTCCCTTTTAACAGGAAGGAAACCTCCGGCAGAACCCGGCTCAGGACAGGCAGCCATCTGCCTCTGCTGTTGGGGGGGGGGAAGAGGACAGAAAGACAACAGACAACAGGAACTGCTACTCCCGGCCAGGGAGACCTGCTGAGACAGGAGACATACATGTTAATGATGCAACACTGTTATGGGGGGGTAAAAGAAAGAGATAAAGAGAAAAAGAAAGAAGCTCAGTGTATCAGGAAATGTCCCTCAGCAGTCTAAACCTATAGCAGCATAACTAAGGGATGCTAACGATCCCTAGCTATAGGACTTATCAAAAAGATAAGTCTTCAGCCTAGTCTTAAAGGTGGGGAGGGTGTCTGCTTCCCTAACACTAACTGGGAGCTTATTCCATAAGAGAGGGGCCTGATAACCAAAGGCTCTGCCTCCTGCTCGGCTCTTTGAGACTCTAGGAACCACAAGTAAGCCTGCAGTCTGCGAACGAAGTACTCTGCTTGGTATATAAGGAACTATGAGGTCTTTGATATATAGTGGTGCCTGGTTGTGGAGGGCTTTATATGTAAGGAGAAGGATTTTAAATTCTATTCTAGATTGAACAGGCAGCCAATGAAGAGAGGCTAAAACTGGAGAAATATGATCTCTCATGCTGGTTCTGGTCAGGACTCTGGCTGCAGAATTCTGGATCAGCTGAAGGCTTTTCAGGGCATATTTAGGACAGCCCAGTAATAGAGAGTTACAGTAATCTAGTCTCCAAGTAACAAAAGCATGAACCAGTTTTTCTGCATCACTCCGAGACAGAATGTCCCTAATTTTGGCTATATTACGTAAATGAAAGAAGGCTGTTTTAGTAACCTGCTTAATATGTGGGCCAAAGGACAGGTCCGAGTCATGTTTGTGGAAGTCTTCAGGAAGGATCACCAGCATTCTGCCTCCTGGACTCACACATTGGGAATAAAATCTCCTAATCCTGAAGTTTCTGATGTTTTTTAGTGAATCGTTCCACCTCGTTGCCAGATGTGAGGAGTGCAGATGGATCATCATCCATTTCAGTGAACTTAGGAATTAAAACTTGTCATGTTTTTGCCACCCTGATCTCCTGGCGCTCATCATTGATTACTCGATCCACCTGCTGGCTTCCTAATTGCCTCTGCTACCTCATTCAGTTCACCTGGTTTCCTTTTCTCTCACTGCCTACTTAAGCTCCCTCCAATCCCTCCTTTTCTGCCAGATAATAATCAGACCTATGTCTAGTTTTGTTCCAGCGTTCTACGGATTGTTCCTCAGTTGCCGACCCTCTGCTTCATGCCCCTGGATTACCCTCCTTGCCTTGCCCTCGACGGATACCGCTACCTTTCGGATCTTCTGGTTACCGACCCTGCCTGTCTTTGGATCTCTGAGCCTTGTCTTTGCCTGGATGAGTATTTTGCCATCCTGTTTACCTCCCAGCTGTTGCCTGGTTTCTTCTGCAGACCACTCCCCTGGACTGATCTTCTGTTCATACTCCTCCACCAATAAACTGGTCATTTGTCCAGAACTCCCTGTGTGTGGCTGTATTGAGGATCCTCAGGGTAACTCATTACAGTATTATCTGGCCAACATGGATCCATCGTCCACACAGGAGTGGCGCTCATGTGTTGAAGTCCATCACCAAACTGGAATCAAGCATGCAGGACATGATGACTATGTTATCTAACCTCTCCTCAGTTGCAGCTCCACTGGAAGGTGCCTCTGTCCAAGCTACTGGATCATCGTCTCTTTGCCAAGTCTCACCTCGCCATGAACCACGTCTGACTCCTCCAGAGGTATTTTCAGGTGAGCGGAGTCAGTGTCGGCCCTTCATAACCCAGTGTGAGATCCATTTTGAATTGCAGCCCTCTTCCTTCCCGTCAGAACGGGCTAGGATTGCCTATATGATTTCACTTTTTTCAGAGAAAGCCAAGCTGTGGGGAACGGCTGAATGGCAGAGAGACTCGCTCATCTGCTATAATTACAAGGACTTCACAAGGGAGCTCATCAGAGTCTTTGACCCAGTTCCACCTGAGAGAGAGAGGCTGCCCGGGGTCTGTTAGCTCTAAAGCAAGGCAAGAGGCGGGTTACTGACTATATAATAGATTTTCATACTCTCTCAGCAGAAAGCCGCTGGAATGATGAGGCGTTATGTGACGCTTTCTATCAAGGACTTAATGAGGAGATTAAGGACGAACTGGCTACCCGGGAAGCTCCGAGATGTCTGAACCAGCTGGAGATGCTCTCCTCCAGGATCGATCAGAGGCTTCACGAACGCAGAGTGGAGAGGAGCCGAACCTCTAACAGCCTTCGCACTACATCAAGGCCCGTGTCACAATGTAATCCCCTGGCACAATCTCCTGTATTTCCAGCTCCAGTAGGGGACCCTGTGGTTCCCATGGAGATTGGACGGACCTGCTTGACACCACAAGAGAGGGCACGACGTTCAAAGGAGGGATTGTGCTTCTATTGCGGAGAGAGCGGTCACCTGGTTCACCGGTGTCCATTAAAAGACCAGGCTCAGTAGGAGATAGGAGGTTCCTACTGAGTCAGAAGTTGGTGAAATCCTCTTTGGTCTCGTTACAGGCACAACTCCTTATAAATGGTCTTCCTGAGCAGGTTATGGCATGTATCGATTCTGGGGCTGATACGGAATTCATTGATGCAGGCTTGGCAAGATCTCTTAACATTCCATTACTACCCACCTCTAAAAAGCAGAAACTATTTGCACTTGATAGTCATGTGTTGCACCAGATCACGGAAGAGACTGCGCCTCTCAAGTTCATTGTTGGAGGAAATCACCAGGAGATGGTATCCATCCTTGTCATCCATTCCCCTGAGCCACCCATTATTCTTGGTGCTTCATGGCTGCTTCACCACAATCCGCACATTGATTGGAGGACAAGTGAGGTCCTGAGCTGGTCATCCTCTTGTTATTCCACATGTCTTCTAACGGCTAATTCACCCTCCGCTGAACCAGTTTGTCAGGAGACCTACCCAGATCTTTCTAAGGTTCCTCGTGAGTATCACGATCTCAAGCAGGTATTCAACAAGCACTTGGCAACTTCTCTTCCTCCACATCGTCCCTATGACTGCTCCATTGATCTTTTACCCGGTACCTTCCCTCCCAAGGGCCGTTTATACTCCTTGTCAGGACCTGAGACTCATGCCATGAAGGAGTACATTGAAGGGGCACTTAAGACTGGAATAATACGCCCCTCTTCATCTCCTGCTGCTGCAGGGTTTTGTTTTGTTTTTTTTTTTTTGTAGGAAAGAAGGATGGAACTCTAAGAGCATGCATTGACTACAGAGGACTAAATGACATAACTATAAAGAACCGTTATCCTCTTCCCCTTATGAACACTGCTTTTGATCTCATTCAAGGTGCCACCATCTTCACCAAGCTGGATCTCAGAAATGCCTATCACCTCATCCGCATCAAAGAGGGAGATGAGTGGAAGACGGCATTCAATACACCCACAGGGCACTACGAGTACCTTGTCATGCCTTTTGGCCTAACCAATGCTCCTGCAGTTTTTCAGTCCCTAATTAATGATGTTCTCAGAGATATGGTTGGACTATATGTTTTTGTTTATCTTGATGACATTTTGATTTTTTCCAAAGACCTCCCCACGCACCAGAGCCATGTCCGCACTGTCCTTCTCAGTCTTTTACAGAATAACCTTTTTGTAAAAGCAGAGAAGTGTGAGTTCCACCGAAGTTCTATATCGTTTCTGGGCTATGTCATCTCGCCCAACAGACTGTCCATGGATCTCAGCAAAGTTTCAGCGGTGAAGGAATGGCCGGTTTCCCAGTCTCGTAAGCAACTTCAGAGATTCCTCGGCTTTGCCAATTTCTATCGGAGGTTCATAAGAAATTACATTTCCATCGCCTCACCTTTGCATGCTCTTACTTCATCTAAGAACAGGTTTATTTGGAACACGGCGGCGGACCGTGCCTTCTCTCGCTTAAAGGACTTGTTCACCTCGGCACCTGTCCTCCACGCACCGGATTCTGATCGGCAGTTTATTGTTGAAGTGGATGCCTCTGATGCAGGAGTGGGGGCTATTCTAAGTCAAAGGTTTTCTGATGGCAAGACTCATCCATGTGCCTTCTTTTCAAGAGGTCTCTCCACAACCGAGAGGAATTATGTGGGAGATCGCGAGCTCCTGGCCGTTAAACTGGCACTCGAGGAGTGGAGGCACTGGCTGGAGGGGGCTAAGCACCCATTCATTGTGTGGACGGAACCTTGAGTACCTACGATCTGCTAAGAGACTCAATCCCAGACAGGCTAGATGGTCCCTGTTCTTCAGCAGATTCAACTTCTCCCTATCCTACAGACCAGGAACTAAGAACACCAAGCCGGATTCTCTCTCAAGGCTTCATGAGGTTCCAGAGGAGGGACAGTCCGAGGGTCAGAATGACTACATCCTTCCCCATTCTGTCCGGCTGGGGGTCGTCAGACTCGGTTTGGAGAGAGAGATAAGGGAGGCCCAACAACACCAGATTCCTGAGAACTGTCCCCAGGGTCGCCTCTTTGTTCCAGTGCACCTTGTCCCAGAGGTACTGTCATGTTGTCACAGTTCTCGTTTATTTTGTCACCCAGGTGTGACCAAGACTCTGTCAGTAGTACAGAGTCGCTTCTGGTGGGAGACCTTGGTCCAGGACGTCAAGGAATTCATCGCTGCTTGCCGTGTCTGTTCCCAAGCTAAGTCTTATCGACCACCAGCTGGTTTTCTGCGTCCGCTCCCAATTCCACGTCGTCCTTGGTCTCATTTGTCAATGGATCTCATCACAGGTCTGCCCAACTCCAAGAATCATTCAGTACTACTTACCATAGTTGACCGTTTCTCCAAAATGACTCATTTGGTTCCTCTTGCCAAGTTGCCGTCCTCTAAGGAATTAGGGGAGATCCTTGCCAGGGAGGTATTTAGTTTACATGGACTTCCGGATGACATCGTCTCTGACAGAGGTCCCCAATTTGTTTCTCGATTTTGGAAGGAGTTTTGCAACCTTCTTGGGATCCAAGTGAGTCTCTCCTCTGGGTATCATCCACAGACGGAGCGGGTCAACCAGGAGGTGGAGACTAAGCTACGTATGTTGTGTGAACGGGATCCCTCAATGTGGTCGCAGAACACTCCTTGGGTGGAATATTCCCATAACTCGCTCCCCTCCAGCTCCACAGGGCTCTCTCCATTCTACACTGTTTATGGATACCAGCCGCCAGTCTTTGATCTACAGGAGATTGCCATCACAGTCCCCTCTGCTCACTCAGCAGCACTGAGATGTCAGCGTTTATGGCGGAGGGCTCGTTGTGCCCTGTTGAAGACGTCTGCAGTGTATTCACGGGCTGCTAATCGTCGGCGGATTGCTGCACCGGAGTATCAAGTGGGGCAGGAGGTGTGGTTGTCAACCAAGGACCTTCCCCTTCGGGTTGAGAATCGCAAGTTGGCCCCTCGCTTCATTGGCCCTTTCCCTATAACCAGGGTGGTTAACCCCATGGCTGTACGTCTTCGACTGCCTAGGACCCTGCGGGTTTGCCCCACTTTCCATGTCTCCCGTATCAAACCTGTGTTCTCTTCCCGGTTTGCACCCCCCTTCGGGCCCCCTCCTCCCGCCCGGTTCATTGATGGGGGGCCTGCCTACACTGTTCATCGTCTACTCTGCTCCCGGCGGCGGGGCCGTGGGTTGCAGTACCTGGTTGATTGGGAGGGTTATGGACCGGAGGAGCGCTCTTGGGTTCCTGCTCGTTTTGTTTTGGATGGGTCCCTTGTTTGGGATTTTTTTTCTCTGCCATCCTGACATGCCTGGTGGTCCGTCTGGTGCCGGACCTTGAGGGGGGGGGTACTGTCATGTTTTTGCCACCCTGATCTCCTGGCGCTCACTGATTACTCGATCCACCTGCTGGCTTCCTAATTGCCTCTACTACCTCATTCAGTTCACCTGGTTTCCTTTTCTCTCACTGCCTACTTAAGCTCCCTCCAATCCCTCCTTTTCTGCCAGATAATAATCAGACCTATGTCTAGTTGTGTTCCAGCGTTCTACGGATTGTTCCTCAGTTGCCGACCCTCTGCTTCATGCCCCTGGATTACCTTCCTTGCCTTGCCCTCGACGGATACCGCTACCTTTCGGATCTTCTGGTTACCGACCCTGCCTGTCTTTGGATCTCTGAGCCTTATCTTTGCCTGGATGAGTATTTTGCCATCCTGTTTACCTCCCAGCTGTTGCCTGGTTTCTTCTGCAGACCATTCCCCCGGACTGATCTTCTGTTCATACTCCTCCACCAATAAACTGGTCATTTGTCCAGAACTCCCTGTGTGTGGCTGTATTGAGGATCCTCAGGGTAACTCATTACAAAAACTCATCTGAATCAATCCAAACTTTATTTATACAGTACTTTTCACAAAATCAAATGCAGCAAAAAGTTATTTATAAATTAAACATGAAGGAATTAAAGTTTGTTTTCAAACATAGACACATACACACACACACACACACACACACACACACACACACACACACACACACGAGATGTGGAGTCTATGCAGACAAACTACAGTTCCCTCCTCGTCCACTTGGGGCTCCACAATGGAGTCAGTCCTCTACTCCCATGTTAAAAGACCGACTTCACCTGTTTCTGTACTTCCCCTAAGCGACGACGCCGTGAAGCTGCTGGGATATTCACGGTGGAAACCGTCCAATGAGCTTCAGCTCGTCAGAAATGCTCCGCCCATCTTTTAGTCTGGTTTGGAATCGGTGAGACAGAGGTAAGCTCCATCTGTCGACACTTTGTCTCATCCACTCTACCTGCACTGTACAGGTGATGTTCCAGTTTGAAGGGACATTGTGTCATCATCGGTGTTTAACCCGACACGTTCGCGTTTTAGATTTGGAAGAGTCTGGAAGAAGCGTTTTAGCTGCGAGGAGCCAGACTGAGACTCAGGATTGAGGCATGGATCGAGCCCCCCCCCCCCACCACCCCCCCCCCCCCCCCCCCCCAACAGCAGGGGCAGATGGCTGCCTGTCCTGAGCCATCTGCCCCTGCTGTTAAAAGGGAGTTTTTTCCTTCCCACTGTTGCCAGTGTGCTTGCTCAGGCTGGGAGATTGAGTTGGACTCAACTCAATCTGTTGGTTTCCTTATATAGGCTGTTATGAATTGGCCTTCATTATGTTTTCTTCTCTGTCTGTAAAGCGTCTTGAGATGGCATTGCCGTGATTTGACGCTATATATATATATATATATATAAAGTTGAATTGAATCGATAAGCTTCTGGACGTGTCTGGAAAATCACCTCGTGAGGCATAAAACTTTGTAGTGATGGAGGTTTTGGGAAATATCGGTGTTTCCACACCTTTTTCATGTGATTTTGAGGTTTTGTGTAGTTCTTGGGGTGGAAATGAAGCCTTTAACATAACATCCATGTTGCTTCAAGGTGACGACAAGCTGTCTTCAACCTGCAGGATGAGGATGATGAAAGAAGCGGGACGAAGCCTCCGCCTTCAGGTGGTGCTCTGACTGAAGCACACCTGATCCTCTCAGCTCTGCGTCTGTCTTTAAGCTTCAATAAGAGCCTGTTTACTGAGGAAACCAGTCACAGTTTTACTGTAATACTCGGTTTTCCTTGGCAGAGAGCATGCATGTTGAACGCAGCAACACAGTGACGATTATCAGCAGATATGTGGACTCTCCTCCTGAAGCGAGACCCAGCAGCTCTGGAACATGTGTTTGTAATGACAGAGCCACCTGCGGGTCGAGGCTGTGATGGATATCGGTGCCAGGAGGTGCGTTTTCCTGCAGCGATGAAGCTTTTGATCACTCCATCAGCTCCAGGAATGGGAATGAACTCATATTAACAGTCAGCTGAAATGTGGCGACTTCGGCCGGCACGTCACACACAATTATGACAAATTCAAACAAACACCGCGGCAAACTGCAGGGGAGGCTGCGTACCTTCTGCAGCAAGCCGAGCGTCACTCATCAACACGTCTGCGACCTCTGAAGCGAGCAGGAACACGTGTTTTTACAGCTTTTTCCTGATATTTGTGACTTCTAGCAGCTTTTCGCTCGGCTCTTCAAGGTGCCGCTATGTGCTGATAAATACTTCCAAAACGAGCTCTCAGGAAGGGAAGAGGTGTGTTCTGAAGAGATTAAAACAACATTTATGCTAATAACTGTGTGAAAGGTTGTGATTTTGAAGCGCGGACGCTGCCAGGCCAGCTGTTTCTGCCTGGCGTCCAGATGCGGAGCCACCATGATGTTTATGTCCTGTTTTATTCTCCATCTTTACCGGCTGTCTCTCACGTTCACTCTGAGGTTGAAGAAAACTTTTGGCTGTCGTGGTGATGACACTATCAGGGACGGCATCTCGGATGGCTCGGATTCCTCAGCATCAGCGTGCACATCTGGCTCATGCTGGGAAACTTCCATCAGATTGTTGAACCAGCTGGACGGAACGCAGATCGGACCGGTTTCCAGCCCGGTTAGAAGTCAGGCAGAAAGGAGTCATGATGCCAAAAGTTCATTTAAATGTCTTGTTTACGCCAGCAGTGATGAGATGAGACTGAATAAGTCTTTAGATCAGGGGTCGGCAACTCCGGTCCTCTGGTGCCACAGTCCTGCCGATGTTAGGAGTTTCCCTGCTGCAACACAGCTGGAACACATCAGACCTGATCAGCAGACTTTTTCAGAGCTTGACATCAAGCTCTGCACAAGTCTGCTGATTAGCCGGCGATTTGAATCATGTGTGTTGCAGCAGGGAAACTCCTAACATCGGCAGGACTGTGGCACCAGAGGACCGGAGTTGCCTAACCGTGGTTTAGACGATGCTTCCGATTGTTCTCCCAGACGGTGCAGTGGGATTATAAACTAGAGTTATACACTCACACAGCCAGGTCAGGGATGTTTGTGTGTCTGGAAGAGAAACTACAGGATCCTCCAGGACCGCATCCAGAAGGTGGGGGTCCCCCAGACCAAAGGCAGCACCGTAAACCAGATTATGGAGCGAGGACTCTATGATGGTCTCAGCTTTGGTTGGAGACGAGCTGCAGCAGGTGCAACAGAGCCAACCTGATGCATGAGGGAACTACGGGCCCCCACGCCACCAGAGACCCCACTGAGACAGAAAATATACGATGCAAAATGTCGATGCACACAGAAAGCTGCTTGGTGCTGATTGGACACGGTTTAAGGCCTCTGAGCCCCTCTTCTGGTTGGCCTGTTGACAAGCGGCGCCGCTGGTTTGAGCCGGCCTCGGGTGCAAGTGTGTCGTATCGATACTGGAAACGTTATCGGCCCTCGTATCGGAGCTTTCTGCTTGCTGTCCTGATGCTGTGGAAGGGTTCCAGGGTTTCCTCTGCAGACCAGGATCCGCATCCTCCTTCACGTCGGTGTGGTGGGAACACTCAGCAAGTCTTCATGGCCTCAGCCATGCTGCCTCTATCGGGGAATATCGTCTCCTTTCTCAGAGCTTCACGCCTCCTCCGGCAGCAGATACAAGCAGCTTTTTCATGTGGTCCAGATATTTTATTATGTGAAACATATATGATTCTTTACCATCTTTCTTCATATCCAGTCTCTACATGTGTGTGTAGAAAACACACGGCGCCCACACGTCTGTGAATCTATGTAAACTCATGCACACACATCAGTCTTCTGGACAAACGGAGGCGAATCAAAGGCTGCAGTTCAGTGTTTGGCCACCAGGTGACATGAAAGTGATAGTTGGCATTCGTTGAGTTGCTGAGGAAGGCGGACAAAAGCACAGTTCAACATGATCAACCACAACAGAAGAAACTTTCCCACAAAGGGACATAAAACATGGAGGATTATCATCTTACAGGAGGGTCTGTTCTGCTGCATCTTCAGGCTTTTGTTAGGAGGTTTTCGGCAGCATATCTAATGGACATGGTTATATTACAGTTTCTCTCAAATGCTAAAAAGCCAATCCTCTAAACCAAATGATCAGTCATCTAAACACATTTAATAAATCTAGCCTTCATTTCCAAATATCATGAACACATTTCACATGAAGACACAATTTTCAAAACTTAATCCTCCGTTCTCATGATTCTAAACACATTTTGCCTCGCTGAAACACAAGTTGCAAAAGAACTCATGTTCTCAAATGAAAACTCGTAATGCAAAATGCTACTGACCTGCCGTCATTCATCACACAACAACTTAAAATTGAAGACAGTTGTTGCCAATGATGTGATCGCAGCAATAAAAGTTCAGAGCGCACGGTTTGCTGAAGATACCAAACACACTCAATGGATGAAGGCAGAGTCAGGGCATAGAGGAAGAGAAGAAGGTCCATGTCATAGTCCATGTCATAGTCCATAGCATAGTCCATGTCATAGTCCATGTCATAGTCCATAGCATAGTCCATGTCATAGTCCATGTCATAGTCCATAGCATAGTCCATGTCATAGTCCATGTCATAGTCCATGTCATAGTCCATAGCATAGTCCATGTCATAGTCCATGTCATAGTCCATGTCATAGTCCATAGCATAGTCCATGTCATAGTCCATAGCATAGTCCATGTCATAGTCCATAGCATAGTCCATGTCATAGTCCATAGCATAGTCCATAGCATAGTCCATAGCATAGTCCATGTCATAGTCCATGTCATAGTCCATGTCATAGTCCATAGCATAGTCCACAGCATTGTCCATAACATTGTCCATAACATTGTCCACAGCATTGTCCATGACATAGTCCATGACATAGTCCATGTCATAGTCCATGTCATAGTCCATAGCATAGTCCATGTCATAGTCCATGTCATAGTCCATGTCATAGTCCATGTCATAGTCCATAGCATAGTCCATGTTATAGTCCATGTCATAGTCCATGTCATAGTCCATAGCATAGTCCACAGCATTGTCCATAACATTGTCCATAACATTGTCCACAGCATTGTCCATGACATAGTCCATGACATAGTCCATGTCATAGTCCATGTCATAGTCCATAGCATAGTCCATGTCATAGTCCATAGCATAGTCCATGTCATAGTCCATAGCATAGTCCATGTCATAGTCCATGTCATAGTCCATGTCATAGTCCATAGCATAGTCCATGTCATAGTCCATAGCATAGTCCATAGCATAGTCCATGTCATAGTCCATAGCATAGTCCATAGCATAGTCCATGTCATAGTCCATGTCATAGTCCATGACATAGTCCATGTCATAGTCCATGTCATAGTCCATAGCATAGTCCACAGCATTGTCCATAACATTGTCCATAACATTGTCCACAGCATTGTCCATGACATAGTCCATGACATAGTCCATGACATAGTCCATAGCATAGTCCATGACATAGTCCATAGCATAGTCCATGACATAGTCCATGACATAGTCCATGTCATAGTCCATGTCATAGTCCATAGCATAGTCCATGACATAGTCCATGTCATAGTCCATGTCATAGTCCACAGCATAGTCCACAGCATTGTCCATAACATTGTCCATGGCATTGTCCATGACGATGGAAGAAGCAGGACAAAGAGTCCGTCCAAATCTGAGAAGTTTCACAGTGGCCTCCATTATCAGGACATTCAAGCAACACAACAGGTATTGTATTGTTTTGCTTTCTTTGTCACAATACAGTTTTATAAGCCTGTGGAAGTACTGTATTGGTTCATCTCAGTTGCCATTGCAAAACATGTCAATTGACAACGCATGTTAGTTTCTTTAGAGTTGAAAGAGTGTTACATAGAGGTGGGGCGTTACATATTTACAGCAGTGCAAGAAACCATAAATGTAGATGTGGTTTGTGAGAACAACCCCATCAGACTCTAGAAGAAAAGAGACAAAGTCATAACCATTAATGTCAACTTTGAGAGCAACGATGATGTCAGCTCGCCACAACAGACTGAGTTCTCCAGATGCAGATGAAGCGGTTCTTCCACTGAAAAAACCAAATCAGAGTGGTTTTCCAACAGCAGTAACCTGTTTCTAAACGTCTGTCTGTCACCCTACCTCCTTCCCGAAGAGTTGACTTGTTACAGTGCAGCAGTGTACGTACAATATTTTCTATAGATTTATACTCTTCATATGGAAGTTGCAAATATAAATGCCCATTCCTCGACGGAGATCTATTCTAAGAAGATACTTTATAGTTTATAAAAACATGCATTGGCAGTTATGAAACAAAGAACCTTCTCACAAGTTGATCATTGTGTTGCTGTAATGTGTGTAATGATGTGCATAGTGTTTATATTTAGAAACCTTCGAGTGTCTCTTTTGGTGTGAAGGTTTGAGTTTTGAAGTGAGAAGGTGTGGTTGTGTTTATGTACCTTTAGAAAAGTGTTTTGTGTGTAGACATCGGTGAAAATGTAGGAGGCAAGAAAAACTATTAATAATCCTCCTTCATGTTTACCAGTCAGTTTGGTTCATTACATGCCAGAGAAAAACACCAACTCCAAACCACTCCGACCATCCCACGGGCTGAAATCCAGGAAAAGAGGAAACTACTTTGGAAGCTGTTGATGTCTGAAAGCTGTAGCATCAGTTTTCCTGCGTCAGGGTGAAGCAGAGTAGACAGTTCATCGCTGCAGCTGCAGAAATAATCAGAATAACCCACTACGATAAGAAGACAGTGTCTACTGCTATTTGTATAGTGTTGTAGTTGCTGCACAGGACACTTTACATACACATCGTTTCCAGCCAGTTCATACATATCCTGTAATAGAAACCAACTGATTGCATCGAGTCATGACTTCGATCCAATCCTCCATCCTGAGCTGCACGAGGCGACTGTGGGAAGGAAAAACTCCCCTTTAACAGGAAGAAAACCTCCGTCACCTGGACTCTGACCTGGACTCTGACCTGGACCTAGACCTGGACCTAGACCTGGACTCTGACCTGGACTCTGACCTGGACCTAGACCTGGACTCTGACCTGGACCTAGACCTGGACTCTGACCTGGACCTAGACCTGGACTCTGACCTGGACTCTGACCTGGACCTAGACCTGGACTCTGACCTGGACTCTGACCTGGACTCTGACCTGGATCTAGACCTGGGCTCTGACCTGGACTCTGACCTGGACCTAGACCTGGACTCTGACCTGGACTCTGACCTGGACTCTGACCTGGACCTAGACCTGGACTCTGACCTGGACTCTGACCTGGGCTCTGACCTGGACCTAGACCTGGACTCTGACCTGGACTCTGACCTGGACCTAGACCTGGACTCTGACCTGGACTCTGACCTGGACTCTGACCTGGACCTAGACCTGGACTCTGACCTGGACTCTGACCTGGGCTCTGACCTGGACCTAGACCTGGACTCTGACCTGGACTCTGACCTGGACCTAGACCTGGACTCTGACTTGGACTCTGACCTGGACTCTGACCTGGGCTCTGACCTGGACTCTGACCTGGACTCTGACCTGGACCTAGACCTGGACTCTGACCTGGACTCTGACCTGGACTCTGACCTGGACCTAGACCTGGACTCTGACCTGGACTCTGACCTGGACTCTGACCTGGACCTAGACCTGGACTCTGACCTGGACTCTGACCTGGACCTAGACCTGGACTCTGACCTGGACTCTGACCTGGACTCTGACCTGGGCTCTGACCTGGACTCTGACCTGGACTCTGACCTGGACCTAGACCTGGACTCTGACCTGGACTCTGACCTGGACTCTGACCTGGACCTAGACCTGGACTCTGACCTGGACTCTGACCTGGACCTAGACCTGGACTCTGACCTGGACTCTGACCTGGACTCTGACCTGGACCTAGACCTGGACTCTGACCTGGACTCTGACCTGGGCTCTGACCTGGACTCTGACCTGGACTCTGACCTGGACCTAGACCTGGACTCTGACCTGGACTCTGACCTGGACCTAGACCTGGACTCTGACCTGGACTCTGACCTGGACTCTGACCTGGACCTAGACCTGGACCTAGACCTGGACTCTGACCTGGACTCTGACCTGGACCTAGACCTGGACTCTGACCTGGACTCTGACCTGGACTCTGACCTGGACCTAGACCTGGGCTCTGACCTGGACCTAGACCTGGACTCTGACCTGGACTCTGACCTGGACCTAGACCTGGACTCTGACTTGGACTCTGACCTGGACCTAGACCTGGACTCTGACCTGGACTCTGACCTGGACTCTGACCTGGACTCTGACCTGGACCTAGACCTGGACTCTGACCTGGACTCTGACCTGGACTCTGACCTGGACCTAGACCTGGACTCTGACCTGGACTCTGACCTGGACTCTGACCTGGACTCTGACCTGGACTCTGACCTGGACTCTGACCTGGGCTCTGACCTGGACCTAGACCTGGACTCTGACTTGGACTCTGACCTGGACCTAGACCTGGACTCTGACCTGGACTCTGACCTGGACTCTGACCTGGACTCTGACCTGGACTCTGACCTGGACCTAGACCTGGACTCTGACCTGGACTCTGACCTGGACTCTGACCTGGACCTAGACCTGGACTCTGACCTGGACTCTGACCTGGACTCTGACCTGGACTCTGACCTGGACTCTGACCTGGGCTCTGACCTGGACCTAGACCTGGGCTCTGACCTGGACCTAGACCTGGACTCTGACCTGGACTCTGACCTGGACCTAGACCTGGACTCTGACTTGGACTCTGACCTGGACCTAGACCTGGACTCTGACCTGGACTCTGACCTGGACTCTGACCTGGACTCTGACCTGGACTCTGACCTGGACCTAGACCTGGACTCTGACCTGGACTCTGACCTGGACTCTGACCTGGACCTAGACCTGGACTCTGACCTGGACTCTGACCTGGACTCTGACCTGGACCTAGACCTGGACTCTGACTTGGACTCTGACCTGGACCTAGACCTGGACTCTGACTTGGACTCTGACCTGGGCTCTGACCTGGACCTAGACCTGGACTCTGACCTGGACTCTGACCTGGACTCTGACCTGGACCTAGACCTGGACTCTGACCTGGACTCTGACCTGGACTCTGACCTGGACCTAGACCTGGACTCTGACTTGGACTCTGACCTGGACCTAGACCTGGACTCTGACCTGGACTCTGACCTGGACTCTGACCTGGACCTAGACCTGGACTCTGACCTGGACTCTGACTTGGACTCTGACCTGGACCTAGACCTGGACTCTGACTTGGACTCTGACCTGGACCTAGACCTGGACTCTGACTTGGACTCTGACCTGGGCTCTGACCTGGACCTAGACCTGGACTCTGACCTGAACTCTGACCTGGACTCTGACCTGGACCTAGACCTGGACTCTGACCTGGACTCTGACTTGGACTCTGACCTGGACTCTGACCTGGACCTAGACCTGGACTCTGACCTGGACTCTGACCTGGACTCTGACCTGGACTCTGACCTGGACTCTGACCTGGACCTAGACCTGGACTCTGACCTGGACTCTGACTTGGACTCTGACCTGGGCTCTGACCTGGACTCTGACCTGGACTCTGACCTGGACCTAGACCTGGACTCTGTCCTCACTGAGACCAGGAACCTGGATCGTACAGGTCCAGTCTTCACTGAGACCAGGAACCTGGATCGTACAGGTCCAGTTCTCACTGAGACCAGGAACCTGGATCGTACAGGTCCAGTTCTCACTGAGACCAGGAACCTGGATCGTACAGGTCCAGTCCTCACTGAGACCAGGAACCTGGATCGTACAGGTCCAGTCCTCACTGAGACCAGGAACC
This sequence comes from Telmatherina bonti, assembly GCF_933228915.1. Classification (NCBI taxonomy): domain Eukaryota; kingdom Metazoa; phylum Chordata; class Actinopteri; order Atheriniformes; family Telmatherinidae; genus Telmatherina; species Telmatherina bonti. The sequence goes on along the minus strand of NC_136626.1, from coordinate 5,636,079 downwards.
TGGATCGTACAGGTCCAGTCCTCACTGAGACCAGGAACCTGGATCGTACAGGTCCAGTCCTCACTGAGACCAGGAACCTGGATCGTACAGGTCCAGTCCTCACTGAGACCAGGAACCTGGATCGTACAGGTCCAGTCCTCACTGAGACCAGGAACCTGGATCGTACAGGTCCAGTCTTCACCGAGACCAGGAACCTGGATCGTACAGGTCCAGTCCTCACCGAGACCAGGAACCTGGATCGTACAGGTCCAGTCCTCACCGAGACCAGGAACCTGGATCGTACAGGTCCAGTCCTCACCGAGACCAGGAACCTGGATCGTACAGGTCCAGTCCTCACCGAGACCAGGAACCTGGATCGTACAGGTCCAGTTCTCACCGAGACCAGGAACCTGGATCGTACAGGTCCAGTCCTCACCGAGACCAGGAACCTGGATCGTACAGGTCCAGTCCTCACCGAGACCAGGAACCTGGATCGTACAGGTCCAGTTCTCACCGAGACCAGGAACCTGGATCGTACAGGTCCAGTCCTCACCGAGACCAGGAACCTGGATCGTACAGGTCCAGTCCTCACCGAGACCAGGAACCTGGATCGTACAGGTCCAGTCCTCACCGAGACCAGGAACCTGGATCGTACAGGTCCAGTCCTCACCGAGACCAGGAACCTGGATCGTACAGGTCCAGTCCTCACCGAGACCAGGAACCTGGATCGTACAGGTCCAGTCCTCACCGAGACCAGGAACCTGGATCGTACAGGTCCAGTCTTCACCGAGACCAGGAACCTGGATCGTACAGGTCCAGTCCTCACCGAGACCAGGAACCTGGATCGTACAGGTCCAGTCCTCACCGAGACCAGGAACCTGGATCGTACAGGTCCAGTCCTCACCGAGACCAGGAACCTGGATCGTACAGGTCCAGTCCTCACCGAGACCAGGAACCTGGATCGTACAGGTCCAGTCCTCACCGAGACCAGGAACCTGGATCGTACAGGTCCAGTCTTCACCGAGACCAGGAATCTGGATCGTACAGGTCCAGTCCTCACTAAGACCAGGAACCTGGATCGTACAGGTCCAGTCCTCACCGAGACCAGGAACCTGGATCGTACAGGTCCAGTCCTCACCGAGACCAGGAACCTGGATCGTACAGGTCCAGTCCTCACCGAGACCAGGAACCTGGATCGTACAGGTCCAGTCCTCACCGAGACCAGGAACCTGGATCGTACAGGTCCAGTCCTCACCGAGACCAGGAACCTGGATCGTACAGGTCCAGTCCTCACCGAGACCAGGAACCTGGATCGTACAGGTCCAGTCCTCACCGAGACCAGGAACCTGGATCGTACAGGTCCAGTCCTCACCGAGACCAGGAACCTGGATCGTACAGGTCCAGTCCTCACTAAGACCAGGATCATGCTTTATAAAACACTGAATGTTTTCAGACCAGAATCCATTCAGGATCTTCTGGATTGTTATGAAGCTCCCAGATCTCTGAGGTCATCAGGACCAGGTCTACGTTCTGGTTTCAGAGTCAGAACTAAAGCTGAACTGGGTCAAAGCATTCGGTTTCTGGATGTAGCTCCCAGAAACCTGCAGGTCTGCTGAAACTGTTGCTTCAAATTAGGTTAAATGTGTTCATTCCTGCTTTATTTCAGCTTTTTCTCTTTTTATTTGATTTTAAACTTTTCCTTTTTTATTCCTGCTTTCATGTTTTTATGTAAAACACTTTGAATCCATTTTTACATGAAACGTTATGTTGCCAAACATGCTATTTGTTTTATTGCAGCGTGGGTCCTTTATTTGCAAACATATTTGCATATTTAACCTTTTTTAACAGTGTCTTAAACTGAGTTGTATTTACTTAGAAAACAGACATTTTCCATTTAACTTAAACATAATAATTTTTTCACTTACAGTTTGCAGTAATTTTTCCTAAGGATTATTGGTGCCATTTTTATTAATTTTGCCTGTTTTCCTGGATCATTTAGTTTTCTATCCATTTAACATGATGGAGGAGTGAAAGAAATCACAGTAACTATATTAAAATATACAGTAAAACAGTTGATTGGGCCAAAAGGGACCTGAAGCCAATATTCCCAGAGAGGTTATTAATTATGGAAATCAGATGCTGGCTTGTGACATGTGACCGTTGTTAAAACGCTCTCACACAGTTTATCACAGAAAGTGAAGTCATTCTGACTCACATGATTAAATGATTAGCGCCGTGTTTTCTTACTCGACCAGACTGCACCAGTCGCATGTGTTTCATTTGCCATGACTCATTTGTTACGGCTTTCCACAGATGATTGAAACTCTCTGAAATATAACTAAATATAACATCTTTAGACCTCAAACAATAAACTTCCTACTTCTTGATTTACTCACATGGAATAAAAACAAGACATTTATAAGGAACTGATACAAATTGAAGTCCCTTCATGCATTTAGTCAAAAGCAGAAGTCAGAAAATGTCCAAAAAGGGCAACTTCTTTCAAACTTAAACTACAATTTGTCTGATTTTCAACTAAAACTTTTATAGTATAAACATATTAATTATAATTGTTGCGTTAACTTATAAAGGTAAGTTTATCATGACTCAGCAGTAAAGAAATATTGTTATGCAATCATTTAACAGAAGGAATTTTGTCACAAAAAGAAGGAAATGACCCACCAAAGCTGCAGATGTCAGACAGTTCAGCAGTGCTGTGCAAGTTCATGCCTCTCAGGAACTACTTCGAATTTCAGTTCTCACAGCTTAAAAGGAACAGTTCACGTTCAGATTTCCCCGTTTTCGTTCTGAACTGGTTCAAAGTTCAGTTCACACAAGTTAAAATGAACAGTTCACCTTCAGATTTCCTCGTTTTCATTCTGAACTGGTTCAAAGTTCAGTTCACATAAGTTAAAATGAACAGTTCACGTTCAGATTTCCCTGTTTTCATTCTGAACTGGTTCAAAGTTCAGTTCACACAAGTTAAAATGAACAGTTCACGTTCAGATTTCCCTGTTTTCATTCTGAACTGGTTCAAAGTTCAGTTCACACAAGTTAAAATGAACAGTTCACCTTCAGATTTCCTCGTTTTCATTCTGAACTGGTTCAAAGTTCAGTTCACACAAGTTAAAATGAACAGTTCACCTTCAGATTTCCTCGTTTTCATTCTGAACTGGTTCAAAGTTCAGTTCACACAAGTTAAAATGAACAGTTCACCTTCAGATTTCCCCGTTTTCATTCTGAACTGGTTCAAAGTTCAGTTCACACAAGTTAAAATGAACAGTTCACCTTCAGATTTCCCCGTTTTCATTCTGAACTGGTTCAAAGTTCAGTTCACACAAGTTAAAATGAACAGTTCACCTTCAGATTTCCCCGTTTTCATTCTGAACTGGTTCAAAGTTCAGTTCACACAAGTTAAAATGAACAGTTCACCTTCAGATTTCACCTTTTTCATTCAGTTAATTTAGTTTTGTTTTTAAGTTTGAAGCGATGATGAAAACCTTCATGTGGATGAAGTACAGGAATTGTTTGTAGGTGTTTTATTTATGTAAATATCTGTAAATAACTAAAAGTAGATGTGGTGACTGATGTGCACGTTGCATCCCTGCTGCATGGATGTTGCTGGTTTGTGATACTAGTACTGTAGTAGAGCTGTAGTACCTATCCGACATGCATGCGTGTTGCGTCGGTGAAATGTTGGGAGTGATGGTATCTTAACAAGTTCACATTCAGTTTCTTTATTTGCAGAAATGTTTCAATCGGCTTAAAGTTCACAGACTAACGAGTTAATGAATGTATTTGTGACGTCACGTCATTTCAGTCGTTAAAATACTACAAAACAGCACTGCAAAGAAAATGTGCTGATGAACCTAAAAGTAAAGCAAGCAGCTGCAAAGCTTTAAAAATATCACGTCTGACGGCTTCTGGTGTGTCAATGTGAATGAAGGAGACAAGAACTCAAAGTCAAATCTGAAATTTAACAAATTCGGGGTAAATATTCAGGTCTACTCGCGTGGCTGAGATGGAACAGATGAGGATTTCAGCAAAAAGAATAACAACAAAGAAAAACCACAATAACACTGCAGTTTATCATTTTAGCATAAATTTTTTCTTTTTTTATATATTTAAATGTCAATTTTACATGTCTGATACCATGATGTGATAAACGGATCCATCTTGTATTTAATTTAATTTAATTTAATTTAATTTAATTTAATTTAATTTAATTTAATTTAATTTAATTTTATTTTATTTTATTTTATTTTATTTTATTTTATTTTTTGAAAGAAAATTAAAATGATAAAATGTTTATAATGTTTAACTCAGAACAACAGTCTTTTTAGTTTTTTGTGTGATTTACTACACGCTGCAGTCTGTGTGTGTGTGTGTGTGTGTGTGTGTGTGTGTGTGTGTGTGTGTGTGTGAATCTGCAGTTGACAGTTTTAATTCCAGACATTATCGCTGCTTTTACTATGGATCATAAATCATAAAAATGTGAAAAGCTACAAACATATAAAATCTTAATAATTGCAAATCAGACTAAAGCGACGCTCTGATGGCCAAACTTCTATCAACCTGATTAAAATGGAAAATTTGACTCATGTATGTCAGACTGTGTTGAAGCAGAGGAACCTCTAAAACCTGCAGGACCCTCCAGGGTTTAAAGGCTCCTTTAGAGCAGCCTTTCGGATCGGAATCAGTCTGTTTGCTCAGAAAGTCTGGAAGCGCAGGCTTCACGGTACGTCTCTGCTGTGTGACGGGAATGTTCTGCACGAGAGCAAGCTGGAAGACGTCCTGATTCACGTCCACGAGGACAAAACAGTGCCAGGTGGTTCTGGTGGCCTTTAGAACAAGAAGTTCTGGGTCTTGCAGAGGAGGAAACAGGTTATCCCTGATGTGGAACTTCTGATCAACTAAGGTGTGTGAACACAGAATATTTCTCAGAGGAATCAGGTCTGATCTGAGTTGGTGCTTATAAGGACTCATCTCAGATTCTGTCTGAGTGGGACTCTGACTCCATCCATCCATCATCCATCCATCATCCATCCATCCATCCATCATCCATCCATCCATCCATCATCCATCCATCATCCATCCATCATCCATCCATCATCCATCATCCATCCATCATCCATCCATCATCCATCCATCATCCATCCATCCATCATCCATCCATCATCCATCCATCATCCATCCATCATCCATCATCCATCCATCATCCATCCATCATCCATCCATCATCCATCCATCCATCCATCATCCATCCATCATCCATCCATCCATCCATCATCCATCCATCATCCATCCATCATCCATCCATCATCCATCATCCATCCATCATCCATCCATCATCCATCCATCCATCCATCATCCATCCATCATCCATCCATCATCCATCCATCATCCATCATCCATCCATCATCCATCCATCCATCCATCATCCATCCATCATCCATCCATCCATCCATCCATCCATCCATCCATCATCCATCCATCATCCATCCATCATCCATCCATCATCCATCCATCATCCATCCATCCATCCATCATCCATCCATCATCCATCCATCATCCATCCATCCATCCATCATCCATCCATCATCCATCCATCCATCCATCATCCATCCATCATCCATCCATCATCCATCATCCATCCATCATCCATCCATCCATCCATCATC
>NC_136626.1:5397919-5620419 GCF_933228915.1 Telmatherina bonti | reverse complement strand
CATCTCATTGTTAAGACTCGTCTCTTTAGTTTCTCTGAACTTTTCCAGGAAGTTCCGGTTGGTTTGGATCATCCCTCCTGTTCCTGCTGGAATTCATCTTTTTTACTGTGACACGTTTGTGCGTCAAACCCAGAGCGCGAGCCTCCCTCGCATCACGAGGCGCTCCCCCCCCCCCCCCCCCCCCCCCCCATGCTGCCGACCAATCAGCTGAAACGGGAAACGGGAGCATCCGCGGGTCTCCCAGCAGCTTCAGCACCATCTCTGCCTCCAGACGCAGCTGGCGGATGGATCCGGGACTAGTTCGGGGACGGCGGTGATGCGCGCGGATGTTCCCAGCTAACGCGGCCACAGACATGGAGAGGAGGACGCAGCTGTCGCCGCGGCGCGCGCCACTGCCCGGGATCTGAGAGGTAAGCACGCGACGTTGTGGTGGGCTCGTGCTGCAGTTGGAGCAGCTGGATGGCGGATCAGACGTGGATCTGCAGCTTGTTGTGTTTTACTGCTTCATGATCAGCTTCGACTTATTGATGAGCTGTCTGGCTCCCAGCTGGGTCGCGTGCAGCTCGGTGGGTTTATTCAGTTTGCTCTCAGTAGTTTCAGGTTTTTATTTTTCATTTGAGGCCAGAATGAACCATAAACGTCACCTTTCAGGGCATTTCACCCGACATGGTTGGTCCATGGCGGCTGCTACAACGCACTTGATTTGTTGTCATCTTCTGCACCTGCCCGTGAAGGAGCCATGGGTTTGGGTAAGGTGCGTTGCAGCAGAGAAACACTGAAACCTGCAGGATGGTCTCCCTCCAGGACCGGAGTTGGTGACCCTGGTTCAGGGTCTCAGCTTTTGAGATACAAATCAGAGCAGGAAGCTTCTATAACAAATTAACTGGTAGAGGTTATACTTCGGCTGCAGGGGCGGGCCTACAACGCTTTAATGGGGGGCCAGGCCCGGGAACCGAGTAAGATGGCACCAATGAGATTTTTTTCTTGTTTGGTCGGAATTTTACTGATTACACTGAACTGATTATTACAACTTAAAACTGATCATCTGGTGTAAAAAAAAAAAAAAAGAAAAAAAAAAGAAAAGTTTCAGAGAAAAATGTTGCACAAACTTATCATGAAAGTGTTTTTATCAAGCGGTAGCCTCCGGCTGTTAAAAGTGAAGCCTATGAGGAAGTGCAAAACAGAACAAATCCCCATAGACTCCCATGTTAAAAGACCAACTTCACAGCAGAAATAAACATGTTTACAGCAGAAATAAACATGTTTACAGCAGGAATAAACATGTTTACAGCAGGAATAAACATGTTTACAGCAGAAATAAACATGTTTACAGCCTGGTACAAAAATCCATTTTAGGTTTAATAGGTCAGGTTTACCTTCATGACAACTGTGGGGAGAGTGAATTTTTTTCTAACTCGCCCGTTTAAAAGTAATTTAATCTTGAAGTTCGGCATATTTAGGGGCGTGTCCTTCTGATTGACAGGTACCCAATCTCCTGCTTCAAGTCAGAAGAACGTAGAACAACCGCGGTTTTTAGCTGGTTAACAACGTGACTTAGCTTTAGCCCGCTTACCTCCGTTAGCTGGTTAGCTCCTGTTATCTCCGGTTTAGCTCGGTTAGCTCTTAGCTACAGAAAGCTTGGAGTTCACTCGATGTCAATCATCCACCATGACGCTCACAGCCCCCCTCTCAGCTCCACCTCTTTGCCCATATTTGTATTTTCCGGGCGAGACGACGTGCATGCCCCTGCCAAGATGGTGATGGTAGGAACCGCCCACCGAGCTTCAATTCAGCTCTTCAGAAACCTACGGGTGATGTCACGGAGGCTTCGCCCATCTGTTATATACAGTCTGTGGTTTTTATCCAGATTATCAGTTTGATCAGTTTCTTCATCAATGTTTTCTTTTTAACTTAAGTCGTCACATCATCACCATGGAGACGGTTGGTGTGGCGATGCTGAATGAGCTCAGCATTATTCGGAGGTTTGTTTTCCAACCAGGATGTTGGAAAATCCCGCAGCACCAACAAGCTTTGTGACCTGAACACTGGTGAACTGGAGCTGAACTGGTTTGGAAAGGTAAAGCTTGCTAGCACCATGCTTGGCAGCTAGCTTTTAGCCACACAACATGGTGGCAAACAAAACCGCCACGTCACTGAGAGTGGTTTACGTGCTGCATTCACTGACCCTCGGACATCTGATGTTTACTCCTGTGACATCTGATCGTCTACCTCGTCTATCTCTCAGTTCGCAGTGTGATGCGTGTACCTGACGTACTGAAGGTATTTGAAAAGCCTTTATTTGAACCCTTTAAATGAGCGGCTGCACCGACTCTTCCTCAGTTTGGTGCGGTTCCTTAGTTTAGTAATTATTTAGTTATTGAATTAAATAATCGTTTAAGCTCCAGACAGATGTGGAGAACAGAACCTCAGAGGTTCTTCCTGTCGGCTGAACACAAATCTCATCATGTTTCTGTTGAATCTGAGTGGAATCCAGACTGAAGCCTCCGATCCGCCTTGTTGTCTTTTAACCCACCTGGCTGCGGATCGTCGTGTTTGGTCAGCGCATACCAGACAGGAATTCTGTTGTCTGACGGGACGGACGTACTGAAGCATATTAAATGTTTTTACTGCACATATCTGAGCTTCGGGGAAGTTTTTCTGTCTTCCTCACAACAACTTACAGGTTGCTTTGTAAAAATCTGGCTTTGCTCCATTTGAGATATTATGTTTCAGTTTGAGATTAAACTTTTGCCTCTTTTTTTTAGCCAATTTAACGTGTATTTGGACTGTTTGGGTGTATTTAACTATAAAATACTCTCTAACGTTTATGTCATATTACTGCAGACATGATGTCATACATGTAAAACATTTGGTGCAAATTTTCTGCTTTAAATTCTCTGTTTAGAAGATCAGAGTTATTGATTATTTGCTAAGTGCTCAGTAATCCGAGCCTTGATGGGGGAGGATGTGACACTTATTAATAATAAATGTGTCTGACCATAGTGATGACCAAATGCTGCAAATGACCCGGAAGAAGCTCCACAAACCTGCAGCTTCTACAGCAGTAGAGGAGCGTCGCTCCACAAATGTTATTCCTGTGTGTGTGTGTGTGTGTGTGTGTGTGTGTGTGCGCGCGCGCGCGTGTGTGTGTGTGTGTGTGTGTGTGTGTGTGTGTGTGTGTGTGCGTGTGTGTGTGTAAACACAGAAAATGATTTTCTGATAGTTGGCAGTGAAACAGGGTTGATCTGAGCCACTGGATGTTTTTTGCTGAATGTGCAGAAATGATCAGGAAACGCCTTCAGGTGAACTACTCAGATAAAATGATGAATTCCAGCTCGGACACGTGTTTATGCCACTTCAGCGTTAAATATGCAGCATTTATGTCACTTTAACAGACACAGTTCAGCTTGATCCAGTTAAAACTGATCCATCATCTGATCCATATCAGATAACCGTTTCAAGAAACCGGTTTATACAACAATGGTGGACACGAAGATCCAACCTGTTTGATTCAGTCCTCCATCCGACCTCCATCCGGACCAGAACCAGGGAGGAAAACCTCCATCAGAACCAGAACCACGAAGGAAAACCTCTATCAGAACCAGAACCAGGGAGGAAAACCTCCATCAGCACCAGAACCAGGGAGGAAAACCTCCATCAGAACCAGAACCAGGGAGGAAAACCTCCATCAGAACCAGAACCAGGGAGGAAAACCTCGATCAGGACCAGAACCAGGAAGGAAAACCTCCACCAGAACCAGAACCAGGAAGGAAAACCTCCATCAGAACCAGAACCAGGAAGGAAAACCTCCATCAGAACCAGAACCAGGGAGGAAAACCTCCATCAGGACCAGAACCAGGGAGGAAAACCTCCACCAGAACCAGAACCAGGAAGGAAAACCTCCACCAGAACCAGAACCAGGAAGGAAAACCTCCATCGGGACCAGAACCAGGAAGGAAAACCTCCATCAGAACCAGAACCAGGAAGGAAAACCTCCATCGGGACCAGAACCAGGGAGGAAAACCTCCATCAGGACCAGAACCAGGGAGGAAAACCTCCATCAGAACCAGAACCAGGGAGGAAAACCTCCATCAGGACCAGAACCAGGGAGGAAAACCTCCATCAGGACCAGAACCAGGGAGGAAAACCTCCATCAGAACCAGAACCAGGAAGGAAAACCTCCATCGGGACCAGAACCAGGGAGGAAAACCTCCATCGGGACCAGAACCAGGAAGGAAAACCTCCATCGGGACCAGAACCAGGAAGGAAAACCTCCATCGGGACCAGAACCAGGAAGGAAAACCTCCATCGGGACCAGAACCAGGGAGGAAAACCTCCATCGGGACCAGAACCAGGGAGGAAAACCTCCATCAGGACCAGAACCAGGGAGGAAAACCTCCATCAGAACCAGAACCAGGAAGGAAAACCTCCATCGGGACCAGAACCAGGGAGGAAAACCTCCATCAGAACCAGAACCAGGATGGAAAACCTCCATCGGGACCAGAACCACGAAGGAAAACCTCCATCGGGACCAGAACCATGGAGGAAAACCTCCATCAGAACCAGAACCAGGAAGGAAAACCTCCGTCGGGACCAGAACCAGGAAGGAAAACCTCCATCAGAACCAGAACCAGGAAGGAAAACCTCCATCGGGACCAGAACCAGGAAGGAAAACCTCCATCGGGACCAGAACCAGGGAGGAAAACCTCCATCAGGACCAGAACCAGGAAGGAAAACCTCCATCAGGACCAGAACCAGGGAGGAAAACCTCCATCAGGACCAGAACCAGGAAGGAAAACCTCCATCGGGACCAGAACCAGGGAGGAAAACCTCCATCAGGACCAGAACCAGGAAGGAAAACCTCCATCGGGACCAGAACCAGGAAGGAAAACCTCCATCGGGACCAGAACCAGGAAGGACAACCTCCATCGGGACCAGAACCAGGAAGGACAACCTCCATCGGGACCAGAACCAGGAAGGAAAACCTCCATCGGGACCAGAACCAGGAAGGAAAACCTCCATCAGGACCAGAACCAGGGAGGAAAATATCCATCCGGACCAGAACCAGGAAGGAAAACCTCCATCAGGACCAGAACCAGGAAGGAAAACCTCCATCGGGACCAGAACCAGGAAGGAAAACCTCCATCAGATCCAGAACCAGGAAGGAAAACCTCCATCGGGACCAGAACCAGGAAGGAAAACCTCCATCAGGACCAGAACCAGGAAGGAAAACCTCCATCAGGACCAGAACCAGGAAGGAAAACCTCCGTCCGGACCAGAACCAGGAAGGAAAACCTGCATCAGAACCAGAACCAGGAAGGAAAACCTCCGTCAGGACCAGAACCAGGAAGGAAAACCTCCATCAGATCCAGAACCAGGAAGGAAAACCTCCATCAGGACCAGAACCAGGGAGGAAAACCTCCATCGGGACCAGAACCAGGAAGGAAAACCTCCATCGGGACCAGAACCAGGGAGGAAAACCTCCATCGGGACCAGAACCAGGAAGGAAAACCTGAGTCAGGACCAGAACCAGGGAGGAAAACCTCCATCGGGACCAGAACCAGGGAGGAAAACCTCCATCAAGACCAGAACCAGGAAGGAAAACCTGCACCAGGACCAGAACCAGGAAGGAAAACCTCCATCAGATCCAGAACCAGGAAGGAAAACCTCCATCAGGACCAGAACCAGGGAGGAAAACCTCCATCAGGACCAGAACCAGGGAGGAAAACCTCCATCAGGACCAGAACCAGGAAGGAAAACCTCCATCGGGACCAGAACCAGGAAGGAAAACCTGAGTCAGGACCAGAACCAGGAAGGAAAACCTCCATCAGGACCAGAACCAGGAAGGAAAACCTCCATCAGGACCAGAACCAGGAAGGAAAACCTCCATCAGGACCAGAACCAGGAAGGAAAACCTCCATCAGGACCAGAACCAGGAAGGAAAACCTCCATCAGGACCAGAACCAGGAAGGAAAACCTCCATCAGAACCAGAACCAGGGAGGAAAACCTCCATCAGAACCAGAACCAGGAAGGAAAACCTCCATCGGGACCAGAACCAGGAAGGAAAACCTCCATCGGGACCAGAACCATGGAGGAAAACCTCCATCAGAACCAGAACCAGGAAGGAAAACCTCCGTCGGGACCAGAACCAGGAAGGAAAACCTCCATCAGAACCAGAACCAGGAAGGAAAACCTCCATCGGGACCAGAACCAGGAAGGAAAACCTCCATCGGGACCAGAACCAGGGAGGAAAACCTCCATCAGGACCAGAACCAGGAAGGAAAACCTCCATCCGGACCAGAACCAGGGAGGAAAACCTCCATCAGGACCAGAACCAGGAAGGAAAACCTCCATCGGGACCAGAACCAGGAAGGAAAACCTCCATCGGGACCAGAACCATGGAGGAAAACCTCCATCAGAACCAGAACCAGGAAGGAAAACCTCCGTCGGGACCAGAACCAGGAAGGAAAACCTCCATCAGAACCAGAACCAGGAAGGAAAACCTCCATCGGGACCAGAACCAGGAAGGAAAACCTCCATCGGGACCAGAACGAGGGAGGAAAACCTCCATCAGGACCAGAACCAGGAAGGAAAACCTCCATCCGGACCAGAACCAGGGAGGAAAACCTCCATCAGGACCAGAACCAGGAAGGAAAACCTCCATCGGGACCAGAACCAGGAAGGAAAACCTCCATCAGGACCAGAACCAGGAAGGAAAACCTCCATCCGGACCAGAACCAGGGAGGAAAACCTCCATCAGGACCAGAACCAGGAAGGAAAACCTCCATCGGGACCAGAACCAGGAAGGAAAACCTCCATCGGGACCAGAACCATGGAGGAAAACCTCCATCAGAACCAGAACCAGGAAGGAAAACCTCCGTCGGGACCAGAACCAGGAAGGAAAACCTCCATCAGAACCAGAACCAGGAAGGAAAACCTCCATCGGGACCAGAACCAGGAAGGAAAACCTCCATCGGGACCAGAACCAGGGAGGAAAACCTCCATCAGGACCAGAACCAGGAAGGAAAACCTCCATCCGGACCAGAACCAGGGAGGAAAACCTCCATCAGGACCAGAACCAGGAAGGAAAACCTCCATCGGGACCAGAACCAGGAAGGAAAACCTCCGTCGGGACCAGAACCAGGAAGGAAAACCTCCATCAGAACCAGAACCAGGAAGGAAAACCTCCATCGGGACCAGAACCAGGGAGGAAAACCTCCATCAGGACCAGAACCAGGAAGGAAAACCTCCATCCGGACCAGAACCAGGGAGGAAAACCTCCATCAGGACCAGAACCAGGGAGGAAAACCTCCATCAGGACCAGAACCAGGAAGGAAAACCTCCATCGGGACCAGAACCAGGAAGGAAAACCTCCGTCGGGACCAGAACCAGGAAGGAAAACCTCCGTCGGGACCAGAACCAGGAAGGAAAACCTCCATCAGAACCAGAACCAGGAAGGAAAACCTCCATCGGGACCAGAACCAGGGAGGAAAACCTCCATCGGGACCAGAACCAGGAAGGAAAACCTCCATCGGGACCAGAACCAGGGAGGAAAACCTCCATCAGGACCAGAACCAGGAAGGAAAACCTCCATCGGGACCAGAACCAGGAAGGAAAACCTCCATCAGGACCAGAACCAGGAAGGAAAACCTCCATCCGGACCAGAACCAGGGAGGAAAACCTCCATCAGGACCAGAACCAGGGAGGAAAACCTCCATCAGGACCAGAACCAGGAAGGAAAACCTCCATCGGGACCAGAACCAGGAAGGAAAACCTCCATCGGGACCAGAACCATGGAGGAAAACCTCCATCAGAACCAGAACCAGGAAGGAAAACCTCCGTCGGGACCAGAACCAGGAAGGAAAACCTCCATCAGAACCAGAACCAGGAAGGAAAACCTCCATCGGGACCAGAACCAGGAAGGAAAACCTCCATCGGGACCAGAACCAGGGAGGAAAACCTCCATCGGGACCAGAACCAGGAAGGAAAACCTCCATCCGGACCAGAACCAGGGAGGAAAACCTCCATCAGGACCAGAACCAGGAAGGAAAACCTCCATCGGGACCAGAACCAGGAAGGAAAACCTCCATCGGGACCAGAACCAGGAAGGAAAACCTCCATCGGGACCAGAACCAGGAAGGAAAACCTCCATCGGGACCAGAACCAGGAAGGAAAACCTCCATCAGGACCAGAACCAGGGAGGAAAATATCCATCCGGACCAGAACCAGGAAGGAAAACCTCCATCAGGACCAGAACCAGGGAGGAAAACCTCCATCTGGACCAGAACCAGGAAGGAAAACCTCCATCGGGACCAGAACCAGGAAGGAAAACCTCCATCAGATCCAGAACCAGGAAGGAAAACCTCCATCGGGACCAGAACCAGGAAGGAAAACCTCCATCAGGACCAGAACCAGGAAGGAAAACCTCCATCAGGACCAGAACCAGGAAGGAAAACCTCCGTCCGGACCAGAACCAGGAAGGAAAACCTGCATCAGAACCAGAACCAGGAAGGAAAACCTCCGTCAGGACCAGAACCAGGAAGGAAAACCTCCATCAGATCCAGAACCAGGAAGGAAAACCTCCATCAGGACCAGAACCAGGGAGGAAAACCTCCATCGGGACCAGAACCAGGAAGGAAAACCTCCATCGGGACCAGAACCAGGGAGGAAAACCTCCATCGGGACCAGAACCAGGAAGGAAAACCTGAGTCAGGACCAGAACCAGGGAGGAAAACCTCCATCGGGACCAGAACCATGGAGGAAAACCTCCATCAGAACCAGAACCAGGAAGGAAAACCTCCGTCGGGACCAGAACCAGGAAGGAAAACCTCCATCAGAACCAGAACCAGGAAGGAAAACCTCCATCAGGACCAGAACCAGGAAGGAAAACCTCCATCAGGACCAGAACCAGGGAGGAAAACCTCCATCAAGACCAGAACCAGGAAGGAAAACCTGCACCAGGACCAGAACCAGGAAGGAAAACCTCCATCAGATCCAGAACCAGGAAGGAAAACCTCCATCAGGACCAGAACCAGGGAGGAAAACCTCCATCAGGACCAGAACCAGGGAGGAAAACCTCCATCAGGACCAGAACCAGGGAGGAAAACCTCCATCAGGACCAGAACCAGGAAGGAAAACCTCCATCAGGACCAGAACCAGGAAGGAAAACCTCCATCAGGACCAGAACCAGGAAGGAAAACCTGAGTCAGGACCAGAACCAGGAAGGAAAACCTCCATCAGGACCAGAACCAGGAAGGAAAACCTCCATCAGGACCAGAACCAGGAAGGAAAACCTCCATCAGGACCAGAACCAGGAAGGAAAACCTCCATCAGGACCAGAACCAGGAAGGAAAACCTCCATCAGAACCAGAACCAGGGAGGAAAACCTCCATCAGGTCCAGAACCAGGGAGGAAAACCTCCATCTGGACCAGAACCAGGGAGGAAAATATCCATCCGGACCAGAACCAGGAAGGAAAACCTCCATCCGGACCAGAACCAGGGAAGAAAAACCTCCATCAGGACCAGAACCAGGAAGGAAAACCTGAGTCAGGACCAGAACCAGGGAGGAAAACCTCCATCGGGACCAGAACCAGGAAGGAAAACCTCCATCGGGACCAGAACCAGGAAGGAAAACCTCCATCGGGACCAGAACCAGGAAGGAAAACCTCCGTCGGGACCAGAACCAGGAAGGAAAACCTCCGTCGGGACCAGAACCAGGAAGGAAAACCTCCGTCTGGACCAGAACCAGGAAGGAAAACCTCCATCGGGACCAGAACCAGGAAGGAAAACCTCCATCGGGACCAGAACCAGGAAGGAAAACCTCCATCTGGACCAGAACCAGGAAGAACCAGGAAGGAAAACCTCCATCGGGACCAGAACCAGGAAGGAAAACCTCCATCGGGACCAGAACCAGGAAGGAAAACCTCCATCGGGACCAGAACCAGGGAGGAAAACCTCCATCGGGACCAGAACCAGGGAGGAAAACCTCCATCGGGACCAGAACCAGGAAGGAAAACCTGAGTCAGGACCAGAACCAGGGAGGAAAACCTCCATCTGGACCAGAACCAGGAAGGAAAACCTCCATCGGGACCAGAACCAGGGAGGAAAACCTCCATCGGGACCAGAACCAGGAAGGAAAACCTCCATCGGGACCAGAACCAGGAAGGAAAACCTCCATCGGGACCAGAACCAGGAAGGAAAACCTCCATCGGGACCAGAACCAGGGAGGAAAACCTCCATCGGGACCAGAACCAGGGAGGAAAACCTGAGTCAGGACCAGAACCAGGGAGGAAAACCTCCATCGGGACCAGAACCAGGGAGGAAAACCTCCATCAGGACCAGAACCAGGAAGGAAAACCTGCACCAGGACCAGAACCAGGAAGGAAAACCTCCATCGGGACCAGAACCAGGAAGGAAAACCTCCATCGGGACCAGAACCAGGGAGGAAAACCTCCATCGGGACCAGAACCAGGAAGGAAAACCTGAGTCAGGACCAGAACCAGGGAGGAAAACCTCCATCGGGACCAGAACCAGGGAGGAAAACCTCCATCAGGACCAGAACCAGGAAGGAAAACCTGCACCAGGACCAGAACCAGGAAGGAAAACCTCCATCGGGATCAGAACCAGGGAGGAAAACCTCCATCGGGACCAGAACCAGGAAGGAAAACCTGAGTCAGGACCAGAACCAGGGAGGAAAACCTCCATCGGGACCAGAACCAGGGAGGAAAACCTCCATCAGGACCAGAACCAGGAAGGAAAACCTGCACCAGGACCAGAACCAGGAAGGAAAACCTGAGTCAGGACCAGAACCAGGGAGGAAAACCTCCATCGGGACCAGAACCAGGGAGGAAAACCTCCATCGGGACCAGAACCAGGGAGGAAAACCTCCATCGGGACCAGAACCAGGAAGGAAAACCTGAGTCAGGACCAGAACCAGGGAGGAAAACCTCCATCGGGACCAGAACCAGGGAGGAAAACCTCCATCAGGACCAGAACCAGGAAGGAAAACCTCCATCGGGACCAGAACCAGGGAGGAAAACCTCCATCGGGACCAGAACCAGGAAGGAAAACCTGCACCAGGACCAGAACCAGGAAGGAAAACCTCCATCGGGACCAGAACCCTGCTGAGGAACGGTAAATGAACGACGTCAGATGTTTCTACATGGGAGCAGATCAGATACCTGATCAGTGTAACGTGGAGTTATTGATCCAAACTGAGGACATGGATCCAGCTTCACTTCGGGACGGGAAGCGTCTGATGTCTGTTTGTTTTTAATCCGGATGGTTCCATTGTGTGATGAGTCGGCCTGGAGACGGGGAAGGTGAGGAAGGCGAGGAAGACGAGGAAGGCGAGGAAGACGAGGAAGGCGAGGATGGTGAGGAAGACGAGGAAGACGAGGAAGACGAGGAAGGCGAGGAAGACGAGGAAGACGAGGAAGGCGAGGAAGGCGAGGAAGGCGAGGAAGACGAGGAAGGCGAGGAAGGCGAGGATGGTGAGGAAGACGAGGAAGGTGAGGAAGACGAGGAAGGTGAGGAAGGTGAGGAAGACGAGGAAGGCGAGGATGGTGAGGATGGTGAGGAAGACGAGGAAGACGAGGAAGGCGAGGATGGTGAGGAAGGCGAGGAAGACGAGGAAGGCGAGGAAGGCGAGGAAGACGAGGAAGGCGAGGATGGTGAGGAAGACGAGGAAGGCGAGGAAGACGAGGAAGGCGAGGAAGGCGAGGAAGACGAGGAAGGCGAGGATGGTGAGGAAGACGAGGAAGGCGAGGATGGTGAGGAAGACGAGGAAGGCGAGGAAGACGAGGAAGGCGAGGAAGGCGAGGAAGACGAGGAAGGCGAGGATGGTGAGGAAGACGAGGAAGGTGAGGAAGACGAGGAAGGCGAGGATGGTGAGGAAGACGAGGAAGGCGAGGATGGTGAGGAAGACGAGGAAGGCGAGGAAGACGAGGAAGACGAGGAAGGCGAGGAAGACGAGGAAGGCGAGGAAGACGAGGAAGGCGAGGATGGCGAGGAAGACGAGGAAGGCGAGGAAGACGAGGAAGGCGAGGAAGACGAGGAAGGCGAGGAAGACGAGGAAGACGAGGAAGGCGAGGATGGTGAGGATGGTGAGGAAGACGAGGAAGACGAGGAAGACGAGGAAGACGAGGAAGACGAGGAAGACGAGGAAGACGAGGATGGTGAGGAAGACGAGGATGGTGAGGAAGACGAGGAAGGCGTGGAAGGCGAGGAAGACGAGGAAGACGAGGATGGTGAGGAAGACGAGGAAGGCGAGGAAGACGAGGAAGACGAGGATGGTGAGGAAGACGAGGAAGGCGAGGAAGACGAGGATGGTGAGGAAGACGAGGATGGTGAGGAAGACGAGGAAGGCGAGGAAGACGAGGAAGACGAGGATGGTGAGGAAGACGAGGAAGGCGAGGAAGGCGAGGAAGACGAGGAAGGCGAGGAAGACGAGGAAGGCGAGGAAGACGAGGATGGTGAGGAAGACGAGGATGGTGAGGAAGACGAGGAAGGCGAGGAAGGCGAGGAAGACGAGGAAGACGAGGATGGTGAGGAAGACGAGGAAGGCGAGGAAGACGAGGAAGGCGAGGAAGACGAGGAATACGAGGAAGGCGAGGAAGACGAGGAAGGCGAGGATGGTGAGGAAGACGAGGATGGTGAGGAAGACGAGGAAGACGAGGAAGGCGAGGAAGGCGAGGAAGACGAGGAAGGCGAGGATGGTGAGGATGGTGAGGAAGACGAGGAAGACGAGGAAGGCGAGGATGGTGAGGAAGGCGAGGAAGACGAGGAAGGCGAGGAAGGCGAGGAAGACGAGGAAGGCGAGGATGGTGAGGAAGACGAGGAAGGCGAGGAAGACGAGGAAGGCGAGGAAGGCGAGGAAGACGAGGAAGGCGAGGATGGTGAGGAAGACGAGGAAGGCGAGGATGGTGAGGAAGACGAGGAAGGCGAGGAAGACGAGGAAGACGAGGAAGGCGAGGAAGGCGAGGAAGACGAGGAAGGCGAGGAAGGTGAGGAAGACGAGGAAGGTGAGGAAGACGAGGAAGGCGAGGAAGACGAGGAAGGCGAGGATGGTGAGGAAGACGAGGAAGGCGAGGATGGTGAGGAAGACGAGGAAGGCGAGGAAGACGAGGAAGACGAGGAAGGCGAGGAAGACGAGGAAGGCGAGGAAGACGAGGAAGGCGAGGATGGTGAGGAAGACGAGGAAGGCGAGGAAGACGAGGAAGGCGAGGAAGACGAGGAAGGCGAGGAAGGCGAGGATGGTGAGGATGGTGAGGAAGACGAGGAAGACGAGGAAGACGAGGAAGACGAGGAAGACGAGGATGGTGAGGAAGACGAGGAAGGCGTGGAAGGCGAGGAAGACGAGGAAGACGAGGATGGTGAGGAAGACGAGGAAGACGAGGAAGACGAGGATGGTGAGGAAGACGAGGAAGGCGAGGAAGACGAGGATGGTGAGGAAGACGAGGATGGTGAGGAAGACGAGGAAGGCGAGGAAGACGAGGAAGACGAGGAAGACGAGGAAGACGAGGAAGGCGAGGATGGTGAGGAAGACGAGGAAGGCGAGGAAGACGAGGAAGGCGAGGAAGACGAGGATGGTGAGGAAGACGAGGATGGTGAGGAAGACGAGGAAGACGAGGAAGGCGAGGAAGACGAGGAAGGCGAGGAAGGCGAGGATGGTGAGGAAGACGAGGATGGTGAGGAAGGCAGGATAAGTGGAGGCGTGTAGAGAGGCGATAATGACTGGGTGTAACTATCACCCCCCCCTCAGACTGAAGAGCCAGTCACCACCTGGGAGTAACACCAACATCCTCCTGATCATCACAAAGACCTCCATGTCGGAAAATCAGCAGGTTGAAACGTTTCCACGGCTTCACTAAACAAACTTCTCGTTGTTTCTCAGCTTTTTATCGCCATGGCAACTTCAAGAAAAACAGCTGACTGAATCTGACGGAGGCTGGAGAGCCACGTTGGAGGGAAACGTGTTCAGACAGGCGAGCAGCCGCACATTTAGGTCCAGTAAGAAGGAAACAGGTTTAAGATGGGAAGCAGGGAAAAGGAAGCTTTTCCACCAACATCTACCTGTTTACTGGTCCAGTGAACGAGGGGTTATAAAGCTCTCTGACTGGTTTAAACTGGGCGGAAGAGACTCCGGATGTCCCTGACTGGAGCCCAACCAGGATCATCCAGATAGGACGGAAAACCAACAACAACAGAGTGAGATGAAGCGGGAAGAGGCAAAGTTGAGATGGGGTAAAATGAGGTGCAGCCTTCCGACCCGCGGTAACCGTCAGCTGGATAGGTGGACATGAACGTGACTTCCATGTCTGAAACTGAAGCAACGCTGAAAGTCCTGTCCTGATGTCTCAGAATGAGTCTTCATCTGGACGAAACCAGGATGGTAGCTGCTGGATCCTCACTCAGGACTTCATGATGAACAAATTCAACCAGTAATCGTCAATGAACAACGTTTGGGAGCGGGATATAGATGATCCACGCTGAATATATCCAGACCAGGTTACTGGCATAGAATTGGTTTGAGGATGACATCCAGTGAGGGGAAGATGCTAACGCTAGCTAGCCCACAGCTGTTAGCTACAAGAGAGTTGTATAATTTTGCTCAGTTCGGTACATTCTGTCAAGTTCTTTCTGATATTTCCAAACTATTTCTCCAGATATTTCACATGACTGCCTTTGGAATATCTATCCGAAGCAGGACTTAGTGGAGGGTCAGCTGAGTTTAAAGGAAAGGTAGAGGAAGGCGTCGTCTGCATAGCGGTGAAAACGGATATTTAGAGGAGGTGCTACCAAGGGGGCAAGGGTGAAACATGAAGGGAAGGGGCCCAGGACAGATCCCTGAGGTTCACCAGAGACAACAGAAGGACTGACAAGTGAAAGATTTGATCCCCTGAAGCAGTCTGAGACCTCTAAGTGAAACTGATCAGAAATTGAGAAAAGTGAGAGATGTGGTGTCAGATTGAGGAAAACGCGGCTGGTGAGGAACCAGAATAAGCTGGTTTGAGGAAGTTCAGCTGGAAAGTTATAAATGGGAGTGAATTTAAGTTGCAACCACATTTTACACATATTTTGGGAAGAAAGAGTGAATTAGAAATTGTTAAAGTCCTCCGGCTCTCCTCCAGGTTTTGATGGCGTTTAGGGTTCTGCAGTCCAGCCTCAGAAGTTTTCTGTCCTCAGATCAGACGGTTTTATCAGTCCTGCCTCTGCAGGTTGAATGTGTGGAATCTGACGCAGGTATGTGAGGACGACTCTGTCCTCTACGAGAGACGGAAAAGGAGGGAGGAAGAAAGATTCCTCACATTTCACCACAAGCCAGCAGGAAGTGTTTCTGCACGCTGCCGACTGAACACAAAGTCCTGAATCTGGAATGAATTTTCCAAAGCCGGCTCCTGCTGCAGGTGTTCACAAGCATGACTGCTGGTGATTTAAAGGTTCGATCTGTTTCTTTTGTCTGATTGCTCCAACTTTTACCGTGCAGATTCGACTGTGTTAGAACTGTGTGAGGTGTCTCCTCAGACTGTAAATGTAAATGTTTCTCCTCCAGTCTGAGTCTCTTCTCCAAGTTATTTAGCTGTAAAGGAGCAACAAATCCACCCTGGGATGCACATTCAGCTGCAGAACCTTAGTCTTAAGATTTCCTTTTACCTGGAAGGTAGACACTATAAATCTGACTAATGTGTGTTTGTTTTACTCACAGTGAAATGGAGCTTTACAATTAAAGCTGTTTGAATTGAATTCAGTTCATGATAAAATTTTAAAGTAAATAAACTGGATGTATGGGTGGGTTGATCCATGGACGGATGGATGGATGGAGGGACGGATGGAGGGACGGATGGACGGATGGATGATGGATGGACGGATGGATGATGGATGGATGGATGGACAGATGGATGGATGGATGGAGGGACGGATGGAGGGATGGATGGACGGATGGATGATGGATGGATGGATGGACAGATGGATGGATGGATGGACAGATGGATGATGGATGGATGGATGGACAGATGGATGGATGGATGGATTGATGGACGGACGGATGGAGGGACGGATGGACGGATGGATGATGGATGGATGGATGGACAGATGGATGATGGATGGACAGATGGATGATGGATGGATGGATGGACAGATGGATGGATGGATGGATTGATGGACGGACGGATGGAGGGACGGATGGACGGATGGATGATGGATGGATGGATGGATGGATGGATTGATGGACGGACGGATGGAGGGACGGATGGAGGGACGGATGGACGGATGGATGATGGATGGATGGATGGATTGATGGACGGACGGATGGAGGGACGGATGGACGGATGGATGATGGATGGATGGATGGATTGATGGACGGACGGATGGAGGGACGGATGGACGGATGGATGATGGATGGATGGATGGATTGATGGAGGGACGGATGGAGGGACGGATGGACGGATGGATGATGGATGGATGGATGGATTGATGGACGGACGGATGGAGGGACGGATGGAAGACCTTTCCTTGCACTTTGTGTAAACTAATGTGAGACATATCATTCAACAGTAGAAGTACAGGTGAGAAATGGACTTTAGTGCCTACAGACGTGTATAAAGTACTAGAAATCTAGACTCAAGTAAAAGTACAAGTACTTTATGAATGCAGTTACTTGAAAAGAAGTTGAAATGTTCTTGAAGTGCCCCACTTCAGTAGAAGTACTGAAGTATTCAACATTTTTGGTACTTAAGTATTACAAGTAGTTTATTTTATTATTTTTTACTAAAGTACTGAAAGTAAAAGTAGCTATTTGTGTTGTGTAGTTATTTAATACACAATAAACTTTGTATATCATATTGTTTATGATTTCAAACTTTTAGCCCGACATTCAGAAATCCTTTAGCTGGAGCAGTAGAACATGAACAGGAACATCCATGAAGAAAAACACATATCCAGTGTGTTTATTCCCCTCCATAGCTTTTCCTCTTTTTAACCCAGTAAGAATACTTTAATGTTTTGTATGTAAATATATCTCTCTTCATGCAGAACTTCTGGCAGCTAAAGGCAAGTCGGCCACTAATCAGCTAGTTCTTCTGTGAAAACTAAAGTAATTAGTATTGTTGATTCCCCTGCAGCGGATGTGTCCCTTTGGATCCCTCTTCCGAAGACTCACACACACACACACAGACACACACACACACACACACACAGTTTTATACGGTTATGTTGCTTACTTATAAAGCACAAGAGACATATTGTGTTGCTGCTAACTTGCTGCGTGACGCTCCTTCATTCCTGCTCAACGAAGCTGCCAGAGATCCTTTAGCTAGAGGAAAGAGGTCCCACTCTTATTATTTTTTAACTGGCATGAAGCTGAAACTTACACACTTGCTTACAGAGATTGTCTATAGCGACACACATTGCAGTCTAACAAGTATAACGGATTTAAACAAATTAACTTGTTTTTTTTCTTTTTTCTGTTGTAATGAATAAGGACAATAAAAATGTGTCGGAGTAAAAGTATCACAGTGATCCAAAATATGTAGTGGAGTAAAAGTGGAAGTACAAGAGGAAAACTAATACTTCAGTAAAGTAGAGATACCAAATGTTACTATTTAAGTACAGCAGTGAAGTAGTTCTACTTCGTTACTATACTTCTATGAGTGCTTAAAAGCGTAGATAAACTATTTCTTACCACCTCCCATAAATAAAAGCCAGCTGGGCACTGCCAAACTAAATGAAAGAATGTACCAACAGAGTTAGTATGACATAATGTACAGTTTGGATCAGCTTGTATGTTGTAGAGTTTACGAGGTGTCACATATGTTGTGTGAATAAAGTTCAGGTGAATTGGCTGATGATCAGGGTTTCTAAAATGTTCATATAGAGTCTGGAGATAAGGCCCTTCGATCCAGTTTAAGGATTTAATCAGTGGATTTTCTCTAAGTGGGGACTGCCAGGGTACCCCATAAGTCTTCACAGCAGTTCCTAATTGGAGGTAAAAAAGGAAAGTAGAACGCTGCAGATTAAAGCGAACACTAAAGACCATTCTCACCAAATATATCACCAAGAGAGCGTACACCATGATCACACCATTGTCCACTTTTAGCTTGTTTAATGGGACATTTGATTAAGATCCCATCATAGGTAAAAATTGGAAAACACGGGTTCCAGCTAGAGTTGATACCACTTTTTCCGCACATCGCCAGACTGCAATAATATGGGATACAATGGGACCAAACCGAGCCGTACATTTTTTTCTGAGGAATATTAGCAAATAAAATTTCTCTAAGCTTTAATGGATCTACGAGGGATTTCTCCACTGAGCGCCAAGCCACCTCCATCGAATCATTATACCAGGCAACAAGAGGACGTAGCGTGAAAGCCCGGTGGTAAAATCTAAAATAAACCCCCCCGCAGACCTACAGACTGAACCGTGTACAACCGCAAGCGGGGGCATTTCCCCTTCCATATAAATTTAGTAATGGTACTCTGTAATCGATCTCAATAACGAGAAGAGGGTGGAAGTGGGATCATAAAGCTTAGGAAGGTAATACGGGGGAGCACATTCATTTTGACTGTAGACACACGTGATCGAAGGGAACTGGGTAGGGAGGACCATCTTTCAAGATCATATACAATCTTTGATAAGGCCCCCTCATAATTACTTTTGACAATGGAGTGCAAAGAAGGAAAAACCTCAATTCCAAGACATTTAGACTGCTTAACAACAGGAATGCCAGCAGCAGCCTTTCTCATGGAATCATTTCATGGCAAAAAGGCCGATTTATCCCAACTAATCATATAGCCAGATATCTCACCGAAGTTACTGAAAATGGTTAGAATAGTAGAAATGGACACACCCAACATATAAGAGGACATCGTCTGCATACAAAGATATACTATGTTTAGAGCCATTCACCACTTCAGGGGTGTCATCGGATAGACTGATCATTTGGGCCATTAAAGTTCCAACGTTATGGTTTATTCTGAGATGACTTGAAGTGACTCGAACCTCTGATGAGCTTCATGTGGACGAATGCAGGAACTTCTTCCGGAACATGCTCCATTGGTACATTTGAGCAGAACACACCTTCATGTTTGCAGAAGCTCTGTGAGGAATTTGCAGGCTTGGATGGAGCCTCACAGAGCTGCTGGTGTGTTTAGGTCCAGTCAGGAACTCTGCATTCCTCTCGCCTTTTTCCACAGCAGTGATTACAGACCTGCTGCCGGTTGTTTTGGACTCCAGCCTCATCTCTCTGTGTTTGGATGATCTGCAGGGCAAATCTGTTGAGAGATTAAAGTCTGGAGTCTTACCTGGTTCTACCTGCTCCAGCATGTCACGCACACACCTGAGGGGGTGGGGGGTGTAAATGCATGCATACACCCTGCCTGTGCTCCACCCTGCCTTTTAAAAAGCACCAGAGGCAAAAGCTGCATTGACAGTTCAGTGACTGTTTTGCAAGCGTTGGTCGGAAGACGTTGGTGCGGTTTGTCACGTGCACGCCCAGCTGTGTTGGAGCATGCTGAAACAGATTGCTCTTTCATACTGAAGCAGGAGGCGTCTGTACCTTTGCTCCCCCGGTGGTGTTTACCTCCTCTCTGCCACGTCAGATGAGTGTGTGGGTGCTGGGCCGGCTCCTGTGGGAGCCTCGTGGCCGGACAGCCTGACTGTGGCGGCTCCGCTCTGCACCGAGGGACTCAGCGCCGGGCGGGAAGAGTTGCAGCGTTCTCCACAGCTGCAGTTTGGACCAAGCTAACAGCTGGGGGGTGAAACAGATGTGTTCAGGTCTGCAACGCCGTGAGACTGAGGACTGAGATTTTTCTCCTGTCCAGCTGAAAGATGAGCGGATTTCTGTACAGAGGGAGGTAAGACGTCTGAGAGCTGAAGTTTAGGAGTTAGACTGTTTATTGATGAAGAACAAAGTTTGTCTTCATGCAGACATGCTGAAAAGGTCTTGTTTAAGTTTGAAGTGGGTGATATAACAGAGCCAGAAGCGTCCCCCCCCCAGCTTGCCTCATGCTGAGCAGCTATTGGCTGAGCAGCTCAAAGCAAACAGCTGAATTATCTCTTGCTTACCCGCTACAGATACGAGCCTTTCCAACCTGCATGAGCAGGTTCAGCAACGATCCTTCAGATGCTGGAACTCTTCATTCCCTCCCCAACGCAGGTCTTCCTCGCCAGCTTCATGAGGAACCAGGACTTACAAGCCAAACGGTCAACGGAGACTTCATCTCTTTGGCCAAAACTAACGATTATTTTAACATTCGACTAATCTGTAAATAATGTTTTCCATTATTCCCGATTACTTCTGTCCCGCCCACCATCTGTGCTTCCAGTTGACGCGGCTCTTTTTACTGGTTCCAGTATGTTTTAGCCCACTCTCTCCATCTGCATCGTATGAATGTCCCCCTGATTCCCAGTCAGTCCCAACATAATGTCCTTTAGGAAGTTAAGAGAATGACTCCTGAACCAGTTGGATATCAAAATTAAGCTTAACAGCTTCCTACTAATTTATTCTGAAACATCCAAACTTAGCTATAGTGTCGTATCTAAGCTGGACAGAATTGGCCTCAAAAGGAAAACAAAATAAAAAAAATATTTTAACATCTTAATTTTTGTAGAATTGCATTGAAATGATTATTTACATCTAGAAAAAGCCTGTTTTGTAGGTAAACAAGACAATCCTTTAAAACATTCCTGAATCCAAACGGTGATCCGGATCACCACCAACATTAAATCAATTCTTCCTTTTCACATTTCCAACAACTCCTGAAGACTTCATGAAAATCTGTCCAGAACTTGCCATAAGTTATCGACGATGAAATTTCTCATCGATGAGTTTTTATTGTCGACAAATGGTTGCAGCCTTCTTGCTAACAGACTGGGAGGGTGTGTCGAAGAGGAAATGCTGTGGATGTGGTGGGAAAGAGTCCGGCCTCGCTGACCTCTCAGCTTTCATGTCTTATTAACTGCCAGGTGATCAGATGGAGTTCAGCGGTGACTTTAATAACCTTCCAGACCGGCACGCAAACCCTGGAGACTCATCAATACCTCATCAATACATCCAATCAGAACATGACTGATGCACACCTCAGCCAATCAGATCAGGAAGAAGTCTCAGTCGGTTTTTTTTTAGTTCCAGAACTCAACTGGTCTAGGACTCAGCTGGTCCAGGACTCAGCTGGTCCAGGACTCGGCTGGTCCAGGACTCGGCTGGTCCAGGACTCGGCTGGTCCAGAACTCGGCTGGTCCAGGACTCGGCTGGTCCAGAACCCAACTGGTCCAGGACTCAGCTGGTCCAGAACTCAGCTGGTCCAGGACTCAGCTGTTCCAGGACTCAGCTGGTCCAGAACTCAGCTGTTCCAGGACTCAGCTGGTCCAGAACTCGGCTGGTCCAGGACACAGCTGGTCCAGGACTCAGCTGGTCCAGAACTCGGCTGGTCCAGGACTCAGCTGGTCCAGGACTCGGCTGGTCCAGAACTCAGCTGGTCCAAGACTCAGCTGGTCCAGAACCCAACTGGTCCAGAACTCGGCTGGTCCAGGACTCGGCTGGTCCAGGACTCAGCTGGTCCAGGACTCGGCTGGTCCAGGACTCGGCTGGTCCAGAACTCGGCTGGTCCAGGACTCGGCTGGTCCAGAACTCAGCTGGTCCAGAACTCAGCTGGTCCAGGACTCAGCTGGTCTAGGACTCGGCTGGTCCAGGACTCGGCTGGTCCAGAACTCGGCTGGTCCAGGACTCGGCTGTTCCAGAACTCGGCTGGTCCAGGACTCAGCTGGTCCAGAACTCGGCTGGTCCAGAACTCGGCTGGTCTAGGACTCGGCTGGTCCAGGACTCGGCTGGTCCAGGACTCAGCTGGTCCAGAACTCGGCTGTTCCAGGACTCGGCTGGTCCAGGACTCGGCTGGTCCAGGACTCGGCTGGTCCAGGACTCAGCTGGCCTAGGACTCTGCTGGTCTAGGACTCGGCTGGTCCAGGACTCGGCTGGTCCAGGACTCAGCTGGTCTAGGACTCGGCTGGTCTAGGACTTGGCTGTTCCAGGACTCGGCTGGTTCCAGGACTCGGCTGGTCTAGGACTCGGCTGGTCAAGGACTCGGCTGGTCTAGGACTCGGCTGGTCCAGGACTCGGCTGGTCCAGGACTCGGCTGGTCTAGGACTCGGCTGGTCCAGGACTCGGCTGGTCTAGGACTCGGCTGGTTCCAGGACTCGGCTGGTCCAGGACTCGGCTGGTTTCAGGACTCGGCTGGTCCAGGACTCGGCTGGTCCAGGACTCGGCTGGTCTAGGACTCGGCTGGTTCCAGGACTCGGCTGGTCCAGGACTCGGCTGGTCCAGGACTCGGCTGGTTTCAGGACTCGGCTGGTCCAGGACTCGGCTGGTCCAGGACTCGGCTGGTTCCAGGACTCGGCTGGTCCAGGACTCGGCTGGTTTCAGGACTCGGCTGGTCCAGGACTCGGCTGGTCCAGGACTCGGCTGGTCTAGGACTCGGCTGGTCCAGGACTCGGCTGGTCCAGAACTCGGCTGGTCCAGGACTCGGCTGTTCCAGGACTCGGCTGGTTTCAGGACTCGGCTGGTCTAGGACTCGGCTGGTTCCAGGACTCGGCTGGTTCCAGGACTCGGCTGGTCCAGGACTCGGCTGGTCCAGGACTCGGCTGGTCCAGGACTCAGCTGGTCCAAGACTCAGCTGGTCCAGAACCCAACTGGTCCAGAACTCGGCTGGTCCAGGACTCGGCTGGTCCAGGACTCGGCTGGTCTAGGACTCGGCTGGTCCAGGACTCGGCTGGTCCAGGACTCGGCTGGTTTCAGGACTCGGCTGGTCTAGGACTCGGCTGGTTCCAGGACTCGGCTGGTTCCAGGACTCGGCTGGTCCAGGACTCGGCTGGTCCAGGACTCGGCTGGTCCAGAACTCAGCTGGTCCAAGACTCAGCTGGTCCAGAACCCAACTGGTCCAGAACTCGGCTGGTCCAGGACTCGGCTGGTCCAGGACTCGGCTGGTCTAGGACTCGGCTGGTCCAGGACTCGGCTGGTCCAGGACTCGGCTGGTCCAGGACTCGGCTGGTTTCAGGACTCGGCTGGTCTAGGACTCGGCTGGTTCCAGGACTCGGCTGGTCCAGGACTCGGCTGGTCCAGAACTCAGCTGGTCCAAGACTCAGCTGGTCCAGAACCCAACTGGTCCAGAACTCGGCTGGTCCAGGACTCGGCTGTTCCAGGACTCGACTGGTCCAAGACTCGGCTGGTCTAGGACTCGGCTGGTTCCAGAACTCGGCTGGTCCAGGACTCGGCTGGTCCAGGACTCGGCTGGTCCAGAACTCGGCTGGTCCAGGACTCGGCTGGTTTCAGGACTCGGCTGGTCCAGGACTCGGCTGGTCCAGAACTCGGCTGGTCCAGGACTCAGCTGGTCCAGGACTCGGCTGGTTTCAGGACTCGGCTGGTCTAGGACTCGGCTGGTTCCAGGACTCGGCTGGTTTCAGGACTCGGCTGGTCTAGGACTCGGCTGGTCCAGGACTCGGCTGGTCCAGGACTCGGCTGGTCCAGGACTCGGCTGGTTCCAGGACTTGGCTGGTCCAGGACTCGGCTGTTCCAGGACTCGGCTGGTCTAGGACTCGGCTGGTTCCAGGACTCGGCTGGTCCAGGACTCGGCTGGTTTCAGGACTCGGCTGGTCCAGGACTCGGCTGGTCCAGGACTCGGCTGGTCCAGAACTTGGCTGGTCCAGGACTCGGCTGTTCCAGGACTCGGCTGGTTTCAGGACTCGGCTGGTTCCAGGACTCGGCTGGTTTCAGGACTCGGCTGGTCTAGGACTCGGCTGGTTCCAGGACTCGGCTGGTCCAGGACTCGGCTGGTCTAGGACTCGGCTGGTTCCAGGACTCGGCTGGTCCAGGACTCGGCTGGTCCAGGACTCGGCTGGTCTAGGACTCGGCTGGTCCAGGACTCAGCTGGTCTAGGACTCAGCTGGTCCAGGACTCGGCTGGTCCAGGACTCGGCTGGGCCAGGACTCGGCTGGTCCAGAACTCAGCTGGTCCAGGACTCGGCTGTTCCAGGACTCGGCTGGTTTCAGGACTCGGCTGGTCTAGGACTCGGCTGGTTCCAGGACTCGGCTGGTTTCAGGACTCGGCTGGTCTAGGACTCGGCTGGTTCCAGGACTCGGCTGGTTTCAGGACTCGGCTGGTCCAGGACTCGGCTGGTCCAGGACTCGGCTGGTCCAGGACTCGGCTGGTCTAGGACTCGGCTGGTTCCAGGACTCGGCTGGTCCAGGACTCGGCTGGTTTCAGGACTCGGCTGGTCCAGGACTCGGCTGGTCCAGGACTCGGCTGTTCCAGGACTCGGCTGGTTTCAGGACTCGGCTGGTCCAGGACTCGGCTGGTCCAGGTCTCGGCTGGTCCAGGACTCGGCTGGTCCAGAACTCGGCTGGTCTAGGACTCAGCTGGTCCAGGACTCGGCTGGTCTAGGACTCAGCTGGTCCAGGACTCGGCTGGTCCAGGTCTCGGCTGGTCCAGGACTCGGCTGTTCCAGGACTCGGCTGGTTTCAGGACTCGGCTGGTCTAGGACTCGGCTGGTTCCAGGACTCGGCTGGTTTCAGGACTCGGCTGGTCTAGGACTCGGCTGGTTCCAGGACTCGGCTGGTCCAGGACTCGGCTGGTCCAGGACTCGGCTGGTTTCAGGACTCGGCTGGTCCAGGACTCGGCTGGTTTCAGGACTCGGCTGGTCCAGGACTCGGCTGGTCTAGGACTCGGCTGGTTCCAGGACTCGGCTGGTCCAGGACTCGGCTGGTCCAGGACTCGGCTGGTCCAGGACTCGGCTGGTCTTGGACTCGGCTGGTCCAGGACTCGGCTGGTCCAGGACTCGGCTGGTCTAGGACTCGGCTGGTTCCAGGACTCGGCTGGTCCAGGACTCGGCTGGTTTCAGGACTCGGCTGGTCCAGGACTCGGCTGGTCCAGGACTCGGCTGTTCCAGGACTCGGCTGGTTTCAGGACTCGGCTGGTCCAGGACTCGGCTGGTCCAGGTCTCGGCTGGTCCAGGACTCGGCTGGTCCAGGACTCGGCTGGTCTAGGACTCAGCTGGTCCAGGACTCGGCTGGTCCAGGTCTCGGCTGGTCCAGGACTCGGCTGTTCCAGGACTCGGCTGGTTTCAGGACTCGGCTGGTCTAGGACTCGGCTGGTTCCAGGACTCGGCTGGTTTCAGGACTCGGCTGGTCTAGGACTCGGCTGGTTCCAGGACTCGGCTGGTCCAGGACTCGGCTGGTTTCAGGACTCGGCTGGTCCAGGACTCGGCTGGTTTCAGGACTCGGCTGGTCCAGGACTCGGCTGGTTTCAGGACTCGGCTGGTCCAGGACTCGGCTGGTCTAGGACTCGGCTGGTTTCAGGACTCGGCTGGTCCAGGACTCGGCTGGTCCAGGACTCGGCTGTTCCAGGACTCGGCTGGTCTAGGACTCGGCTGGTTCCAGGACTCGGCTGGTCCAGGACTCGGCTGGTTTCAGGACTCGGCTGGTCCAGGACTCGGCTGGTCCAGGACTCGGCTGGTCCAGAACTCGGCTGGTCCAGGACTCGGCTGTTCCAGGACTCGGCTGGTTTCAGGACTCGGCTGGTTCCAGGACTCGGCTGGTTTCAGGACTCGGCTGGTCTAGGACTCGGCTGGTTCCAGGACTCGGCTGGTCCAGGACTCGGCTGGTCTAGGACTCGGCTGGTTCCAGGACTCGGCTGGTCCAGGACTCGGCTGGTCCAGGACTCGGCTGGTCTAGGACTCGGCTGGTCCAGGACTCAGCTGGTCTAGGACTCAGCTGGTCCAGGACTCGGCTGGTCCAGGACTCGGCTGGGCCAGGACTCGGCTGGTCCAGAACTCAGCTGGTCCAGGACTCGGCTGTTCCAGGACTCGGCTGGTTTCAGGACTCGGCTGGTCTAGGACTCGGCTGGTTCCAGGACTCGGCTGGTTTCAGGACTCGGCTGGTCTAGGACTCGGCTGGTTCCAGGACTCGGCTGGTTTCAGGACTCGGCTGGTCCAGGACTCGGCTGGTCCAGGACTCGGCTGGTCCAGGACTCGGCTGGTCTAGGACTCGGCTGGTTCCAGGACTCGGCTGGTCCAGGACTCGGCTGGTTTCAGGACTCGGCTGGTCCAGGACTCGGCTGGTCCAGGACTCGGCTGTTCCAGGACTCGGCTGGTTTCAGGACTCGGCTGGTCCAGGACTCGGCTGGTCCAGGTCTCGGCTGGTCCAGGACTCGGCTGGTCCAGAACTCGGCTGGTCTAGGACTCAGCTGGTCCAGGACTCAGCTGGTCTAGGACTCAGCTGGTCCAGGACTCGGCTGGTCCAGGTCTCGGCTGGTCCAGGACTCGGCTGTTCCAGGACTCGGCTGGTTTCAGGACTCGGCTGGTCTAGGACTCGGCTGGTTCCAGGACTCGGCTGGTTTCAGGACTCGGCTGGTCTAGGACTCGGCTGGTTCCAGGACTCGGCTGGTCCAGGACTCGGCTGGTCCAGGACTCGGCTGGTTTCAGGACTCGGCTGGTCCAGGACTCGGCTGGTTTCAGGACTCGGCTGGTCCAGGACTCGGCTGGTTTCAGGACTCGGCTGGTCTAGGACTCGGCTGGTTCCAGGACTCGGCTGGTTTCAGGACTCGGCTGGTCCAGGACTCGGCTGGTTTCAGGACTCGGCTGGTCTAGGACTCGACTGGTCCAGGACTCGGCTGGTCTAGGACTCGGCTGGTTCCAGGACTCGGCTGGTTTCAGGACTCGACTGGTCCAGGACTCGGCTGGTTTCAGGACTCGGCTGGTCCAGGACTCGGCTGGTCCAGGACTCGGCTGCCCGCCTGTTAACGGGGAAAAGACGGTGTGACCCCCGTGCTGCCATCTCTTCATCGTCTCATTTAGAACAGTTTTTAAAGTTTTACTTTTGGCTTTTAAACGTCTGAACGGTCTGGCTCCTCTGTTCCTCTCTGAGCTTCTGCAGCATCGTCGTCCCGTTGGAGCTCTTAGATCAGAAGACCAGATGCTTCTAGTCGTCCCGAGGACTCGTGACTCGTGGAGACAGAGCCTTTTCTGCAGTAGCCTCCAAACTCTGGAACAGTCTCCCTCTTTCGGTGAGGCCTGCTGGGACTTTAAGTGGCTTTAAACCTTTTTTGAAAACTCATCTTTTAATGTTGCCTTTTAACCCCGGAGAGCAGGACCACTCCGTCTTTTCTGTCTTATTTTGTCTTTTTAACATTATGTTGTCTTTATTTTAGTGCTTTTAATGTTAATTCATTTTATTTTACTTGTACAGCACTTTGGTTACTTTGAGGTATGTGAAAGTGCTCTACAAATAAAGTTTTGATTGATTAAATATTCGTCCCCATAAACGCAGCAAATAATGTCTTGGTTTCCATGGAAACGCTGTAGCTTGTCATGACGTTGCTCATCATGAGCGTTTGGACGTGTGGATGAGCGATGAAGGCAGCAGCCATGCAGGATGTTTCATCTGCACAACGACGTTTGGAAATGATCTTTATGCTCCAGCAGCTGCTTCTCTGAGATCAGGATCAACTTTAAGATCAAAACTTTTCTTCATAAAATCATTTCATTATTTCTACTTTATCTTCACATGATTCTATGGATCACATTGTTTGATTGTGTTTGCTAATAGATTCTTTCTGTTTTTATGAAGCTTCAGCTGTCATGTTTCATGACTGTCATGTTTATTTTTTATTTATTGAACTTTTCTTTAACCATGAAGGTCCCACTGAGATTAAAATCCTCTTTTTCAAAAGGAGTTCCTGTAAAAACTTACAGGCAGACACACGAAAACGAAACAAAAATGATTTTAAAAAAGAGACAATTACAAGTTGATGAGTTGCTTCAGGTGCCCTCAGACTGCATTTGAAGCCAAACAAAGAGATAAGTTCTGGTCATTTCCACGTAGAAGAAGCAGAGTAGACCTTTTCTCCAGTTCTGTGCAGGCAAACGGAGCTCCGAGCAACAACTGAGCCTTTCAACACGACGAATAAGAATCAAACTTCTGCGTGTGAATAAAACAGATGCAGGAGGCGGCAGACCGAGCATGGCCTTGTCAATGAGAATGTTAACTGCATCGTTAGCTTGCTACATAAATAAATAAACCACATATTTGCTCATTAATCAGCATGTTAGATAATGTGACGTGGGTCCCCCTGAAGTTAAGACCCGATAAGATCCTGCTGATTGGCTGATTGACGACCAGACCTGGTGAATCCTCCAGATAACTGCCGTCCTGTCAGGACTAAGTAAAGTCCAGTCAGCGGAGGAGTCTTCCTCTCTCTGTTTACTGAGCCCTGATTGGTGAGTGATGGCTGTGTGACCTGAAGCATGCGCTGACTCAGTTTCCACCAGTGTGTGAGTATGTCTGCAGACTCTGACATGTCTGTGGGAAGCTTTCTGGAACATCTCTGAGCTGCAGGAGCTTCGCCTCCAGTCACAGACAGGCAGAACATGGTATAAAGCTGCAGGAAACCAGGTACTGCTCGGCACTTTTAACTGATAGCTACCTCTTTTCAGGAACTGCGGTGCGGATAAACGGGCCAGGCCAAAGAGCATCGGACCGCTGATGGGTGAGTTTCAGTCTCTTTATCTGCTGCTTGTTTGTGATGCATAAACAGCTGATTACAGCTTCCCCTCCTCCTTATAGATGTTGACTAATTGTAGAGCTCACGTCAGGCTGCATGTGTCAGTGACTGTTTGTGCTGCTAACAGCCTCCATGCTGGTTCGAGGTGACTCCTTTTCTGATTTCTGACACTGAAGTTTGGATATTTTACAACTTTACCAACTGCAGGCAAGTCCAGCTGATGTTCTGGTTCTGATGGCGCTGCTTGATCACCTCCACCGAGGAGGGCATGTTTATCTGGCTGTTTGTTAGTAAATTTATTAAGAAAAATACTCTTCAGGATCTTCAGGATGTGTCTCTGAGAACAGGTCTTGGTCTAACTTAGACTCTGATCTGGATCAGGAATGTTGTGAAGGATTCTTCCGGATTGTGAGATAGAACCATTTTCAGTATATTTGCATAAAACAACGTTCTGGACACTACCATCCAGAACAGGAACGACGTTGCGGACACTACCATCTAGAACAGTAACGACGTTCCGGACACTACCATCTAGAACAGGAACGACGTTGCGGACACTACCATCTAGAACAGTAACGACGTTCCAGACACTACCATCCAGAACAGGAACGACGTTGCGGACACTACCATCTAGAACAGGAACGACGTTCCGGACACTACCATCTAGAACAGGAACGACGTTCCGGACACTACCATCTAGAACAGGAACGACGTTCCGGACACTACCATCTAGAACAGGAACGACGTTCCGGACACTACCATCTAGAACAGGAACGACGTTCCGGACACTACCATCCAGAACAGGAACGACGTTCCGGACACTACCATCTAGAACAGGAACGACGTTCCGGACACTACCATCCAGAACAGGAACGACGTTGCGGACACTACCATCTAGAACAGGAACGACGTTCCGGACACTACCATCCAGAACAGGAACGACGTTCCGGACACTACCATCCAGAACAGGAACGACGTTCCGGACGCTACCATCCAGAACAGGAACGACGTTCCGGACACTACCATCCAGAACAGGAACGACGTTGCGGACGCTACCATCCAGAACAGGAACGACGTTCCGGACGCTACCATCCAGAACAGGAACGACGCTCCGGACGCTACCATCCAGAACAGGAACGACGTTCCGGACGCTACCATCCAGAACAGGAACGACGTTCCGAACGCTACCATCCAGAACAGGAACGACGTTCCGGACGCTACCATCCAGAACAGGAACGACGTTCCGAACGCTACCATCCAGAACAGGAACGACGTTCCGGACGCTACCATCCAGAACAGGAACGACGTTCCGGACGCTACCATCCAGAACAGGAACGACGTTCCGAACGCTACCATCCAGAACAGGAACGACGTTCCGGACGCTACCATCCAGAACAGAAACGACGTTCCGAACGCTACCATCCAGAACAGGAACGACGTTCCGGACTCTACCATCCAGAACAGGAACGACGTTCCGAACGCTACCATCCAGAACAGGAACGACGTTCCGGACTCTACCATCCAGAACAGGAACGACGTTCCGGAAACTACCATCCAGAACAGGAACAACGTTCCGAATACTACCATCCAGAACAGGAACAAATTTTGATCACTGCAAGAGAACAAACATGCAACAAACGGCACAATGTAGCCGAGACACAGTGGATATACTATCAATGGATCTGGAATCTGATATTAAATCCATTTAAGATGGATGTCAGACCAGAACATCGGCTGCTGGCTGCAAATCTGAACTCTCACACTGTTTAAACTTTGGGTGCATTCACATCAGTTTTGTCCTGCTAGACTCAGTCCAGTTGGGGACTCGGTCCGATTTGGGACTTGGTCCGATTGTGGACTTGGTCCGGTTGGGGACTCGGTCCGGTTGGGGACTTGGTCCAAATAGGCACTTTGTCCGGTTGGGAACTCGGTCCGAATAGGGACTTGGTCCGGTTGGGGACTCGGTCCGAATAGGGACTTGGTCTGGTTGGGGACTTGGTCCGAATAAGGACTTGGTCTGGTTGGGGACTCGGTCCGAATAGGGACTTGGTCTGGTTGGGGACTCGGTCCGAATAAGGACTTGGTCTGGTTGGGGATTTGGTCTGGTTGGGGACTTGGTCCGAATAGGGGCTTGGTCCGGTTGGGGACTCGGTCCGAATAGGGACTTGGTCCGGTTGGGGACTCAGTCCGAATAGGGACTTGGTCCGGTTGGGGACTCGGTCCGAATAGGGACTTGGTCCGGTTGGGGACTCAGTCCGAATAAGCACTTGGTCTGGTTGGGGACTCGTTCCGAATAGGGACTTGGTCTGGTTGGGGACTGGGTCCAGCTGTAGGGGGGTGTATCCATGCGGACCGTGTTCACGCTGCACTTTGGTCAAACCAGCCAAACCATTAGAATAATATCTCCCCATTCCCACCAGAGGGGGCGCTGCACTAGTATTTAGCAGAAGAGAGGACCAGACCGACGTGAAGAAGAAAACTCTGTTTCCTCCACCTGCCAGTTAAACATGGAGACCAAACTATGGCTGTTTTGGGTTTTTATTGTGTCTTATGCAAGTATCCTGCAGAAATCCACTGCAACAATGGACGCAGTATGAACACCAGACGAGGCAGAGGACCCTTAACGCTATTGCTATGGATTTACCCACAATGCAATGCTACGCCACATGCAGGATGGGACTTTTTTTAGTCCGCTTCCTTTATTTGGTCCGCTTGAAACGGGCCGAGACCTGCGTTTGTAGACGGACCGAGTCCGGTTCTTTGGTCCGCATCAGAATTCACATTTCCTAAAATGAAGCGACTTTCGGAGCAAACAGATTCGGATCGGAAAGCCTGATGTGAACGTGGCCTAATGTTGTTTGTTCTTTGTCGTCGTGGGTTTTCCATTAGGTGGTGTGGTGCAGGAAGTATTCCACCACAGGGGTTAGGGTACATTTTCCTAATCAGTGGAGTGAATATCGTTTTATGCAGAAACAGTTTGGACCTTATAGACAGACCTCAGTGTGAATCTTCAAGCATCCATGGTTGATAGAAATGTCTGGACATCCTGTGAAGATTCTCTGTCCAGTTATCGGTCAGCAGCGTCTTTAGTTTGTCGGTTCAGATCTGTTGAAGGCATGAACACGACCATGTCAGTATTCGTTTTGGACAAACTCTTGTCTGTGATCGTCAGTGGTCCTCAGATTTTAGAAATGATTCTGAAATTATAGCAATAACTTCTGTTAACTGGGTCTTTAACTGGGTTAATAGGGTCTTTAACTGGGTTAACTGGGTCTTTAACTGGGTTAATAGGGTATTTAAATGGGTTAACTGGGTTAATAGGGTCTATAACTGGGTTAACTGGGTTAATAGGGTCTTCAACTGGGTTAACTGGGTCTTTAACTGGGCTACATGGGTCTTTAACTGGATTAACTGGGTTAAAAGGGTCTTTAACTGGGTTAACTGGGTCTTTAACTGGGCTACATGGGTCTTTAACTGGGTTAACTGGGTTAATAGGATCTTTACCTGGGTTAACTGGGTCTTTAACTGGGCTACATGGGTCTTTAACTTGGTTAACTGGGTTAATAGGGTCTTTAAATGGGTTAATTGGGTTAATAGGGTCTTTAACTGGGTTAATAGGGTCTTTAACTGGGTTAACTGGGTTAATATGGTCTTTAACTGGGTTAACTGGGTTAATAGGGTCTTTAATTGGTTAACTGAGACTTTAACCGGATTAACTGGGTCTATAACTGGGTAAATTGGGTCTTTAACTGGGTTAACTGGGTCTATAACTGGGTAAATTGGGTCTTTAACTGGGTTAATAGGGTCTTTAACTGGGTTAACTGGGTCATTAACTGGGTTATTAGGGTCTTTAACTGGGTTAACTGGGTCATTAACTGGGTTAACTGGGTCTTTAACTGGGTTAAAAAGGTCTTTAACTAGGTTAACTGGGTCTTTAACTGGGTTAACTGGGTTAATAGGGTCTTTAACTGGGTTAACTGGATTAACTGGGTTAATGGGGTCTTTAACTGGGTTAACTGGGTTAATAGGGTCTATAACTGGGTTAACTGGGTTAATAGGGTCTATAACTGGGTTAACTGGGTTAATAGGGTCTTTAACTGGGTTAACTGGATTAACTGGGTTAATGGGGTCTTTAACTGGGTTAACTGGGTTAATAGGGTCTATAACTGGGTTAACTGGGTTAATAGGGTCTATAACTGGGTTAACTGGGTTAATAGGGTCTTTAACTGGGTTAACTGGGTTAATAGGGTCTTTAAATGGGTTAACTGGGTTAATAGGGTCTATAACTGGGTTAACTGGGTTAATAGGGTCTTTAACTGGGTTAACTGGGTTAATAGGGTCTTTAACTTGGTTAACTGGGACTTTAACTGGATTAACTGGGCCTATAACTGGGTAAATTGGGTCTTTAACTGGGTTAACTGGGTCTATAACTGGGCTACCTGGGTCTTTAACTGGGTTAACTGGGTCTTTAACTGGGTTAACTGGGTCTTTAACTGGGTTAACTGGGTCTATAACTGGGCTACCTGGGTCTTTAACTGGGATAACAGGGTATTTAACTGGGTCTTCAACTGGGTTAACTGGGTCTATAACTGGGTAAATTGGGTCTTTAACTGGGTTAACTGGGTCTATAACTGGGCTACCTGGGTCTTTAACTGGGTTAACTGTGTCTTTAACTGGGTTAATTGGGTCTTTAACTGGGTTAACTGGGTCTATAACTGGGCTACCTGGGTCTTTAACTGGGATAACAGGGTATTTAACTGGGTTAACTGGGTTAATAGGGTCTTTAATTGGTTAACTGAGACTTTATTATTTATTTTAGTATTTATTTTAATTGGTTCTTTAATGAAACATAATGATTTCTATCTTTCTTACACACTTTATCAACTCTGCCTAATCACGTGTCGGTAAGGAAAAGGGCGTTTAAGTGAACATGAACATGGCATGTTGTTGGTAGTTGGGGAGTATTTGCTGGGACGAACATCTCCAGGGTTTACAGACTGATGGAAAGGCAGGAAGTAAAACAACTGCTTCCAACCAAGGAGTGCAGACCACATACCACCCACCAACAAACATCTGGAACACCAACTGGTTTGCAATTCATGCTTCCATTGTATGGCGGTTCATCCCTGATCTGATGGTCATGTGACCCTCCAGCTGGTCTACGGAGGTTTTCCAGCGTTTCTATCCGTCCAGGAGGTTCACAATCCAGACACAACATGTAGTGTTTATTCAGAGACTCTAGATGGTAAATCCACCATTATTTATCACATCTTCATCACCATCACCATGTTGCTAAGAGACCTCTATTTCCACCTGGACATGATGATGAAGACACTTCCTGTCAGACTTTCCACCAATCAGAGAGCTTAAACTGACGGTAACATCCAATCAGGAGCAGCCAAAGATCAACAAGTGATGAGAGGAGAGTAAAAGTATCGCTCCTCTGTGGCTGGAATAAAACATCATAATGGATTATTGCATCACTGCGAGTCCTTTCAAGCCAATTACAGTGAAGTATGTGTGCGTGCTTGTAGGATTGAGTCATCCATATCAGTGTTGTGTAATGTTGTGTAGCCTGCCAGTGTTGCCTTGGTTACCGTCTCCGGACTCCGTCCAGAATCCATTCTTACGTTACAGAACAGCTTTTTAATAATGTTTAATGTCCCGCGTTTTAAAGAGCCGTCAGAAACGTGGATCATGCCAAGCGGGGCCTGATTGCACCCCATGAGACCAAAGCCTCCACACCCACACACACCCACACACACCCACACACACACACACACACACACACACACACACACACACACACACACACAACAAACTGGCTCGGACTCTTAAAGCAGAAACACTCAAACTGTGTGGCGTTTTCTGGGAAGGCTCCTGGCCTTCCAATGAGGACAAGTTTGGCCTCGAGACGTCTCCTGAAGTCTGGACGTGTTTCAGCTGGACCACAACAAGCCGTATCCACTCAGGGAACACGTGCACACGCAGCTCATTTAAACATCCCGGGTTAATAGGTTTATAATGATGCGAGGGAAGCCAACGACCCTCAGATGATGTTTAGGGTCTCTGCAGATTTGCTGAGTCAGCGTTTAACGTTTCAGAGAAAGAAGCAGCTGCTTTGTGATGTACATGGTTCTTTGCTGGAGGCTTGACATGCAGATTCACGTCGACCTTTTCTTCAGAAATGATTCGGATGAAAACAGACTCATCCGTTTTTGTTATTTCAACGTGTAAAGAAAAACTTTAATCGGCCAATGACGTTGCAGCAGCAGCGGTTTCATCATTGGAGGATTTATGTGCAAGTTGAATTGTTTTTAGTTTAGAAATCTAAAACGGAGAGGGGATCCGCTAAACGACCTGGTGCTGTCAGGGTTTGTCCACCAGGATTTATTCTTCTGATGACAGAAGAAGTGAAGAAAAATAAATTGCCGTTTACCTCTCTGGGGTTTGGATATTACCAGCTAACTTTCTCTTTTTACCTTTAATACATCAACTTTAAGCAGCAAATTCTTTTCACATGTCTGATGTTACACTGATTCTGCCCTCTCGTAATGGGGCGACCCCACACACACCATCAACCAGAAGCATTTTTTCATCTCTGTGTGTGAAAACCACCAACATGCTAAATGAACCACTTTTATGACTCAATATGCAAATATGAGTTTATTAAAAAACAGATTACACTTCAGGAACAATACCATTATAAACAATTATTCACCACACGTCTTAGAACGTTTGTGTTGAGATACTAACAAAGCAAACCGTTTTCACCACACGATGCCACACAAATGACTCGTTTTCTGAGGCGTTCCGCTGAAATGATCGGAGAAAGGACCCAAAAGCAGCACAAGAGATCTGGGCAGGTTAACAGTCTTTATTTTAGCCACTTGGTGAGGTTCGGTGCTGGAGTTGAACTCTGGTTCCCAATGAGTAGAGCAGAGTAACTTTCCTCTGGGCCGACAGAGTGGACACCTAGCACAACAAGATGACTGAAGATCCACAACTCACGGTTGGGGGTCCTCCAGGACAGAAACCCAGTAACCACTGGGGAGCAGGCTCCAAGGGCAAGGCAGGAAGCGGAAGTCGGGGACGGATCAGGTCGGTAATGGGCAGGCAATTGTG
Organism: Telmatherina bonti; assembly: GCF_933228915.1. NCBI lineage: Eukaryota > Metazoa > Chordata > Actinopteri > Atheriniformes > Telmatherinidae > Telmatherina > Telmatherina bonti. The sequence goes on along the minus strand of NC_136626.1, from coordinate 5,584,745 downwards.
GTCGGAGTGCTGGAAGGTCAGGCATGAGAGCAATGACAATCTGGCAGTGAGTGAATGATGGAGGCTGCATATATGCGCAGGCTGAACTGATGGGGATTGTGAACAGGTGGCAGAGGCAGGTGAGAGCAGTGAACTGATTAGGGGTGTGGCAAGCAGCAATGCTGGAGGAAGCAAGGCTGATTGTGGCATCGCAGGGATCTGCACTCGGCCCACTTTTTCTTTTAATATGAATGAATCCAGACGTTGTGATGCTGCAATGTGCATCAATATAAACTGCTCTGCAAGCTCAACTCTCAAATTTAGCAGAAACTGGCAGAATATTTATCTAACACAAGGTGGAAATATGTTGTGTTTATGTGTTTTTCCTCCTAAAAGCTGAGATGCGCCGTCCATCCTGCTCTGGCTTTTAACCATCTTAACCTGAATGTTTCCTGTGCTGTCAGTCAAAGCCACCAGTCCCAGCTTCTTTGGCCCCAGGAACGTTTGATGTGACCCATTTCCATCCCTATTCTCTCTGCAGATTTCCCGTGTGATGAAAGGGGAAAAGGCCCGCCGGTACAGATGCACAGCCTCAGAGAGTTCGAGCAGGTGAGGATCTGTCAGTAACTGGTGCTGATAATGAGCTGCATGAAGGAGAGCTGGAAAAGCAGACCGTCCTGTTGAGGCTTGTTTCTGCCTGCTGTTAATCGCTGTTTAGGTATGTTGTGAGAGGATGATGTGGCAGCTGCAGGGCTGCATGACTCAGACTGTCTCCGCTCTACTGCTTCTGCATGCAGGAAGAAACAGGATGTTGCATTTCCAGTCTCTTTTATCTCAGGTGCATATTTCCTGCATAAAGCAGCAGCTTGGGATAAAATTTAAATGAACATCAGCCTCTGAAAAGCTCTGAAAAGCTGAATCATCACATTTTGTTTTCATAAAAGTTGTGTCCTAAAGTATCAGGAGCCTGAGGGGGAATGTTGTGGAGCAGATTCTGGATCAGGTGAGACCAGGTTTCTGCAGAAATTCCCAGAGAGGTTGTGACTCTGAATGCAATGTTTTGTCTTCATGTGAAGCAAATCTGCTCGCTCAGATGTCTGTTAGATGATCCAGCCTTTAATCCATTTTTCTTGGATCTTGAAACATTAAACGTTCGTTTCCATGGTGATGATATCAGAGTCTGTAGGAGTTGCAAACTTTCCTGTAGACAGCAAGGAAGCGCTTTGTTTTCTGTGTTTCTTCTGACACACAGGGATTAAATGTAAAGCGGGATGTTTAAATACATCAGGGAAACTCTCAGACCCAGGAAGACCTTTAGAGGCTGGAGCGAGGCTTTCTGTTTGAGAAGCCAAAGTTTTCTCTGGTTCTGCGGTTGAGCTGCAGGAGTGGCGGCTTGTGGAAGCTCTGCCGGGTGCGTTCAGGCTCTGATATAACTCTGGAGGAGCTTGCAGCCATTTCCCTGCTTCCTATTTATGGATAGACGGAGAGACAGATGAGGGAGGGAGTTCTGGTTGATGAATGAATGAGGAGAGTTTGGACTCTGCTGGAGATGAAGATTAAAGGATGTGAATGTTTCACTGCAGCAGAAAAACATCAAATCTGCTGCATGGAGACGGTTTGTTGAGTTTTGTGTTTAAAGACATGCAGAAACGTCTCAGACCAACAGGTCTTTAACCCTCAGGACATTCAGGCTGTTTTCTTCTGTTGCTCAGCAAGTTATGGCGTTTTACGCTTTATAAGGCGCCACATGCATGCTAGTGGAGGCAGATCTGGACTGCAGGCAGGCCGGTCCCGTACCTGGACTCTTTGCAGGTTTGCTGGAACACCTGCAGAAGGTGGTTTGGCTTTTCTGAAATAAACAGACGTTGCCTGCAGGCAGGTGTTCAGGCAGATGTTCAGGCAGATGTTCAGGCAGGTGTTCAGGCAGGTGTTCAGGCAGATGTTCAGGCAGATGTTCAGGCAGATGTTCAGGCAGCTGTTCAGGCAGCTGTGCAGGCAGGTGTTCAGGCAGCTGTGCAGGCAGGTGTGCAGGCAGCTGTTCAGGCAGATGTTCAGGCAGATGTTCAGGCAGCTGTGCAGGCAGGTGTGCAGGCAGATGTTCAGGCAGATGTTCAGGCAGGTGTTCAGGCAGATGTTCAGGCAGGTGTTCAGGCAGGTGTTCAGGCAGATGTTCAGGCAGGTGTTCAGGCAGATGTTCAGGCAGGTGTTCAGGCAGATGTTCAGGCAGCTGTTCAGGCAGCTGTGCAGGCAGGTCTTCAGGCAGCTGTGCAGGCAGGTGTTCAGGCAGATGTTCAGGCAGGTGTTCAGGCAGCTGTGCAGGCAGGTGTGCAGGCAGATGTTCAGGCAGATGTTCAGGCAGGTGTTCAGGCAGATGTGCAGGCAGATGTTCAGGCAGCTGTTCAGGCAGCTGTGCAGGCAGGTGTTCAGGCAGCTGTGCAGGCAGATGTTCAGGCAGATGTTCAGGCAGGTGTTCAGGCAGATGTTCAGGCAGATGTTCAGGCAGGTGTTCAGGCAGGTGTTCAGGCAGATGTGCAGGCAGATGTTCAGGCAGCTGTTCAGGCAGCTGTGCAGGCAGGTGTTCAGGCAGCTGTGCAGGCAGATGTTCAGGCAGATGTTCAGGCAGATGTTCAGGCAGGTGTTCAGGCAGATGTTCAGGCAGATGTTCAGGCAGCTGTGCAGGCAGATGTTCAGGCAGATGTTCAGGCAGGTTTTCAGGCAGATGTTCAGGGAGATGTTCAGGCAGCTGTGCAGGCAGCTGTGCAGGCAGGTGTTCAGGCAGGTGTTCAGGCAGCTGTTCAGGCAGATGTTCAGGCAGGTGTTCAGGCAGATGTTCAGGCAGCTGTGCAGGCAGGTGTTCAGGCAGCTGTGCAGGCAGGTGTGCAGGCAGATGTTCAGGCAGATGTTCAGGCAGGTGTTCAGGCAGGTGTTCAGGCAGATGTTCAGGCAGATGTTCAGGCAGGTGTTCAGGCAGATGTTCAGGCAGATGTGCAGGCAGATGTGCAGGCAGATGTTCAGGCAGATGTTCAGGCAGGTGTTCAGGCAGCTGTGCAGGCAGAAGTTCAGGCAGCTGTTCAGGCAGATGTGCAGGCAGATGTTCAGGCAGATGTTCAGGCAGATGTGCAGGCAGGTGTTCAGGCAGATGTTCAGGCAGCTGTGCAGGCAGATGTTCAGGCAGATGTTCAGGCAGCTGTGCAGGCAGGTCTTCAGGCAGCTGTGCAGGCAGGTGTTCAGGCAGATGTTCAGGCAGGTGTTCAGGCAGCTGTGCAGGCAGGTGTGCAGGCAGATGTTCAGGCAGATGTTCAGGCAGGTGTTCAGGCAGATGTGCAGGCAGATGTTCAGGCAGCTGTTCAGGCAGCTGGTCAGGCAGGTGTTCAGGCAGCTGTGCAGGCAGATGTTCAGGCAGATGTTCAGGCAGGTGTTCAGGCAGATGTTCAGGCAGATGTTCAGGCAGGTGTTCAGGCAGGTGTTCAGGCAGATGTGCAGGCAGATGTTCAGGCAGCTGTTCAGGCAGCTGTGCAGGCAGGTGTTCAGGCAGCTGTGCAGGCAGATGTTCAGGCAGATGTTCAGGCAGGTGTTCAGGCAGATGTTCAGGCAGATGTTCAGGCAGGTGTTCAGGCAGGTGTTCAGGCAGATGTTCAGGCAGGTTTTCAGGCAGATGTTCAGGGAGATGTTCAGGCAGCTGTGCAGGCAGCTGTGCAGGCAGGTGTTCAGGCAGGTGTTCAGGCAGCTGTTCAGGCAGATGTTCAGGCAGGTGTTCAGGCAGATGTTCAGGCAGCTGTGCAGGCAGGTGTTCAGGCAGCTGTGCAGGCAGGTGTGCAGGCAGATGTTCAGGCAGATGTTCAGGCAGGTGTTCAGGCAGGTGTTCAGGCAGATGTTCAGGCAGATGTTCAGGCAGGTGTTCAGGCAGATGTTCAGGCAGATGTGCAGGCAGATGTGCAGGCAGATGTTCAGGCAGATGTTCAGGCAGGTGTTCAGGCAGCTGTGCAGGCAGAAGTTCAGGCAGCTGTTCAGGCAGATGTGCAGGCAGATGTTCAGGCAGATGTTCAGGCAGATGTGCAGGCAGGTGTTCAGGCAGATGTTCAGGCAGCTGTGCAGGCAGATGTTCAGGCAGATGTTCAGGCAGCTGTGCAGGCAGATGTTCAGGCAGATGTTCAGGCAGATGTTCAGGCAGCTGTGCAGGCAGATGTTCAGGCAGCTGTGCAGGCAGCTGTTCAGGCAGATGTTCAGGCAGCTGTGCAGGCAGATGTGCAGACTACCCACTAACAGGCCTCACACACCACCACATGTGCTGGTTTTTCAGCTTTGCCAGTTATTTTCTTCGTGTCCCAAAGGAAACCACGTCCATGATTCTCTGGAACAATCTGAAATGTGGACTTGTCGGACCGCTTTCTGAGATGAGCTCGGGTCCAGAGAAGCCGGCGGTGTTTCTGGGTGTTGCAGAGGAACTCTGTTACCTGACGATGGTTTTCTGGAGTCTTCCTGAGCCCATGTGGTGGTGTCCTTTACACAATGATTGGGTTTCTGGCTTGCCCTGACATACTGAGATTTCTTCAGATTCTCTGAGGCTCTTATACTGTGTCTCCCCTCAGTTATGGGGTTCCCCATGGATCAATCTTGGCACCTGTCCTCTTCTCCCCACACACGATTCCCCTGGACTCTATTTTTAATAAGCATAAAGTTTCTTTTCACTGTTTTGCAGATGACATTCAGATTTATCTGCCTGTAACGTCCAGTGACGGCAGGTATGAAAACTCTACAGGACTGTCTGCATGATGTGCATTCATGGATGGGGGATAATTCTCTAAACTTAAATAAAAATAAAACAGAAATTGAGGATATTGGCCAAACAAACCGTCTACATGGACATGACAGTGGTATTGGTCCTCTGTCATCCTACCCCCATCCCTCTGCAGGAATTTGGGGTGATTTTAGACGGTTTGTTTAAGTCTGACAAACAAGTTGTGTGGTTAAGTCCAGCTTTTTTCAGACATCAAGCCGTGTCTCCCCCGGATCAATCTGGAAAAGCAATTCATGCTTTCATTACAACACGACTAGGTTACTGTGACTCCCTTTACATCGGGTTGGACCAGGGTTCCCCCCAGCGCCTGCAGAATGTGCAGAATGCTGCAGCGATGGGAGCGCGTTACTCCTGTACTGGTCTCCCTTCACTGGCTCCCAGTAACTTTTAGAGTCCAGTTTAAGATTTTATGAATTGTTTTTGAATGGTTTTATGGCCTTATTGACCTGAGCTTCTGCAGCCCGATGCTCCGTTAGAGCCCTAAGGTCTGCAGACCAGCTCCTGTTGGCAGGACCTGAAACCAGGATCAGGACTAGAGGAGCTCCCAGACTGGAACAGCCTTCTGCTCCCTGCTGTGACCCCAAGCAGTTTAAGTCCAGCTTCAAGCCATTTCTTCTTCCTGGCATTTAAACTTAGCTAACAGGATATCTAGGCTATTTTTATTTAAATGTTTCCTGACTTCATGTTTTTCTCCTACTTGGGTTTTATTGTTGTTTACACCTGTTTTACTGTGTTTTACCTGCTGTCCTCATAGTATTTACTTTTAAACTAAAGATATTTTTATTGATTTTATTGGCATAATTTTAACTTGCTGCGATGGACTGGCGAGCTGTCCAGGGTGTACCCTGCCTGTCGCCCAAAGCCAGCTGGGATAGGCTCCAACTTCCCCGCGACCCTGAATTGGATTAAGCGGTTCAGAAAATGAATGATTGAATGAATGAATTTTAACTTGATTTTAAATTTGTTCTACAGAGGTTGTGTTAAAAGTTCTGTAGAAATAAAACTTGAATTGAATGAATTTTCAGTCAGAAAGTTTGTGTTTGTGTTGTGACGGACATCCCTGTGATATTTAAGCTTCACATCCAGCAAACGGCAGACGTGTTCATGAGAACATGTGCTTTAAACTGCATCCTGATCTGTTCTAGGACATGAAACTATAAAAGCCTATTATCTCCAGAATGAAGACATATTTCCTCTGAAGCTGCATGCAGATGCCGGTTGCGTGGAGGCTACATTACGGCGTGCAGGCAGCTCTTCTTTGAAGTTTGACTGTGAAGGTCCCACTGAGGCATGAAGGGATGAGTCACGCTACACGCAGACTGGGAGGCGAAGCTAAACACAGGCTTTGTACTGAAGGACGGGGAAGAAATGGGCTGAGATTGCTCATGTTGTGTTTGAACTGCAGCCGATTTGTTGCAGACCTCCTTTAAAGGACCAGTCCAAGCTTTTTTTTTTAAAAACCCATTCTTAATCATTTACAGAATGTTATCTTCATTTTTTAATGGAATAACCTTAAAAATTCAGGTTTAAAAACATTTGCTCTGTCTCCACTTGTTTTGGTGAGGAGCAAAACGTCGCAGGGCTTTTTAGATGTTCTTGTAATTCATCATCTGCTTGCCTGGCTGTTTCCTGAATCTGACCTCAGACACAAACACTAAAGTGAGGATCAAACAGCATGAAAAGGAAACTGTAAACAGACAACTTTAATGGCATGTCCAGCATCATGAGAGCATAGGTGTCTGGCTGCCATGTTGGCTGAACTAATAACATTTTGGAGAAAAGACTCCCCATAAATCTGAAGTCTAATATGTCCCTGCAGGGCTACCATACTGTGGAGTTTCTGTCGGATAGTGAACTGGTGTCCCGTCTAAGTTTAATAAAACAGTTAGTTAGTTAAACTATTCAGCTCGGTAAACCCAGTTCAGTTAAATCCATTAATTTGTCTCTACATTAAAATAGATTCAGATTAAAGGATAATTGTCCATAAAAATATGCACTTCAAGTTAATTACCTGGGTCCTTCAAAATATATAAAATATTTGCATCATTTGCACCCATGTATGTTGATTTTATATGGAGTTAAGTACTTTTTTCACATTTAAGATAGTTTAATACTGAATGGTAGACAGGAAACCAATCAGGCCATGAACCATGAAATCAGAGAAGACCCAAATTAAAGCTGGGGTAAGAAATGTTGTTTAGAGACATTTTTTACTCTGGGTGAAGTGGTTCCTCATCCTGATAGTCTATACATTCTGTAATCATGGATAATAAGAAATATAGTTAGACCCCTCAGTTTACTGTAAATCTGTAAAAACTCTGACCAAACTAAACGTTTGGACCCAACTGAAGTTGTTCATTTCATATATTTTGTATGCTTCTTCATGGCTGAGAAAATGCAGGAAGGATTTCCCAACCCAGCTCGGTTTATCTGCCTCCTCCCGCTAAACAGCCGAGGAAGAGAAAATCTTTGGTGGAAAAAGCTGCGAAGTAGAAAAACACTCGGAGAGCGCAAACTTTCACCAAGGCCTTTAAAAAGTTCCTGGATCCAAACGGTGATCCGGATCTCCACCAAGATTCAATCAGTTCTTCCTTTTCACATTTCCAACAATTCCTGAAAATTTTATTAAAATCCGTCCATAACTTTTTGAGTTATCTTGAACACAACAGATGAACAGATAAACGCTGGTAAAAACATAACCTCCTTAGCGGAGGAAAGAAAAAGCCTTGGATCATGCAAGGAGCAAAACCAGAGGGGGAGGAGCCAAGACATGGGGAGGAGACAGGAGAAGTGGGAGGGGCCAAGACAGGGGGAGGAGACCGGAGAAGTGGGAGGGGCCAAGACAGGGGGAGGAGACATGAGAAGGGGGAGGGGCCAAGACAGGGGGAGGAGACAGGAGACGGGGGAGGGGCCAAGACAGGAGACGGGGGAGGGGCCAGAACAGGAGGAGGATATAAAGAGTGAGGAGCCAAGACAGGGGGGAGGACACAGAAAAGGGTGAGGAGCCAAGACAGGGGGAGGAGACAGGAAAGGGCAATGAGCGAGACGGGGGGGAGGAGACAGAAAAGGGGGAGGAGCCAAGACCGGGCACTTCTTTCACATCTTGCTAGCTCCCCAACATTACCTACCCCAGCTTTAAATGATGATGGTTAGCCTCCATCTGTTTTTCCCAACGCGTCACATTTAGGATATGTGATTGGCTCTGAGTTAATGGGGCGATTCTGTTCATGGTTTACATCTTTGGGTTTGGAAAGAAGACTGAGAGTCTGACAGTTTGGTTTAATTGCTGTTAGCAGTTGTTAGCAGCACACAGGACACTGTTTGTAACTGCTACTGGCTATTAGCCCCCCACAGAAGGCTATTAGCAACTGTTAGCAGCTACTAGCAGCTATTAGCCCCCCACAGAAGGCTATTAGCAACTGTTAGCAGCCACTAGCGGCTGTTAGCTACCCACAGTAACTTGTTAGCAGCTGAGCATATTTCAGGATTTGAGAACTAGCAATTTTCATCGCAGCATAAACAGCAAACCAGAACTCTACATGTGCTTACACAGTAGAGACAAGAAACACTTATGCTGTCGTTGCCGTTCCTCCAAAGAAACCAGCAGTTTTTTTTACCAGTTTGCAAGGAATCCAAAAAGACTTCAGACAAATAAAGGGCTAGTATCACCAATACCAATAAAAGAGATTAATCTTGGAATTAATGTAATAATTATTTAATACATGAGAAGTTATTGACATTATCTCGGTGAAAGAAGCTGGTTTTAAACATGAGGATGCTTTATCACAAACCGACATGAACCGAATCTACCAAAAACCACTTCGTCCTCATTTATGAAGATTAGACCGTTAACAAGCATTACATTAAAGTATCAATGATATCACACTGGTATAGGTCCATACTGATGTTGATACCAGTGTTGTTAGCGATATTGTGGATATTCAGATGTCTCAGGTTTCATGTGGACTTTGTGTTTTAATGGTCTGAAAGAAGCTTGCATAGTGAGGAGTCCAGAAAGTGACGTGATTATCACAATGATTGAAACTGAGAATCTGTAAAACAGAGTTTAAGGCCCAATTTATCTGATTTCCTTCGGCATGCTGGAGTACTTACAGCCCAGAAACAAAAACAAGTGATTCTCAATATAAAGCAGAGACGTAACCGTCAAGCTGGCGTCTGAAAAATGTCCACGCTGTGATGGAGCACATTAAAGTTTGTTGACCTTTCTTTGCCACTGTTGTTTCGCATTAAGTTTTTCTGACAGAGGCTGCGTTTGTTGGTCCTCTCTCATCTTAATAGAGCAGTCTGGTTTATTGAATCCAGGTTCGGGCTGCCGGCATGTGTCCTCTCTTCAGTTTAAAGAACCAGCCCTCCATTTGGCTCTTTTGGAAGAAATGTGAACCTGCCAGAGCAGCATTTGTAGCTGTCAAACATCCACACTCGGCTGTCCTGCGCTTTCCACCCAATCAAAACGCCTTCTTTCTCAAATGGCCTTTATTAGTCCGCAGGAGAAATTGAAAGCACATGGCCGCCTATAAATGTGAATTCAAACCGACCACTGAGACACTTAGATTGATAGAAGGAGGGGGAGGACTGCGTACAATCTTTGCCACTAAAACCTCAGGACAAATTAGGCTTGTTAATCTGTTATTTTGCCCTCAGTCTCAGTGTTCACTCCTTAAAAACCCCATTCCGTATGAAGGTTCTGTCAGAGATGGATTACCGTTACCGGAGTCGGTTATGGAAGGTTCTCCTTGTTGTACGGAGACCCGATCAAGCAGCGTCTGATTAAAACCGTGCATTTCTTTTGTTTCCCTGCATCTCCAGAGGCTTTTATCTCCTCCTCACTTCTTCTGCTCTCCCAGTTTTTTTATTGTGGTATTTGAAAATAGGTCAGAATATATTGTGTGTGTGTGTGTGTGTGTGTGTGTGTGTTCAACCCTCAAGCTGTTGGCTCTGATTCGTTGCGTTATGCAGCTGCAGTCGCCAGCTCTTCATGGCGATGTAGGCGACAGATAAGTGCATTTACCTCACAGACGGCGGAGAAGCAGCCAGTCAGCATGATGCTGTCGTGATATTATGCATTCAAACTGAACATGCAGGATGACTGCACGACAAAGCTAGCTGTTAGCTTGCCATCAAAGGGAAAACAGGAATTTTTGCTTTAATGATGCTCCAAATGTTTGGAAGTTCTGGACTGCAGGCAGGCCAGTTCTGTGAGAAGCCATGTTGTTGTGATGGATGCAGGGGGAGGTTCAGCATTGTCTTGCTGAAATCTGCAAGGTCTTCTCTGAAAGAGACGTTTGTCTCACGACATGCTGTCCGTAAATAATTCCACATCTTCATCCAGGTTTCCACTCAGAACATTTTAAATGAGCTTTATTCCAGAGAAGACGGCGTGTTTCTGGATCCTCTTCACATATGATGGAGCTTTAACCTGCATGTGTGGATTTCAGGGTGAAATGTGTTCACAGACGGTGATTTCTGGAATCTTCCTTAGTCCATGCACTGGTTTCCAGTAGAGAGTCATGCTTTTAATGCAGAAAATTACCAGCATCCAACCATGTACCATGCACACAGAGATTCCTTCTGAATCATTTCATGATGTTTTCCATGATAGATGGTGAGCTCTTCAAAGTCTGAGAATCATTTTTCTAAAATTGTTCTGCAACTTTTAGACCCATTTGTCTCAGATTGGTGTCTCAATAACATAAAAATACAGTTTAAAAACATAGAACTAATTGTTAACACAACATTTTGATCATTAGTTTACTAAAACCACAATTTTTTTTATTCAGATTTTCAGATGAAATAAGAATAAAAAACTAAATAAATCCCATGCATCTTTGTGGTTAAATGCTGCCTTTCAAGATATAAATACATCTTGTTGTCAAAGAGACGAAGAACAAAAAATGCTGCAAAGTTCAGTAGGAACATTACAGGCGGCTCATTTGATGAAACTTCATCCAAACCCACATAAAGTCACACTGATGTATGAAACCCACTTCCACAATTGAGTTTGCTCAAATCTCTCACTGAGAATAGATATTGATGCCAGCCGGTCTGCGTCCTCACTGACCTACACTGCAAAACATTTTCAGTAGATCTGCCTTGTTTGTTTCCCTTGAAGGAACCAAAATGGAAGTCAAAAAACAATGTAAACTGTTTTTATTCAACGGTTCAGGATGCATTGCAGAAAAAGATGTTTGTAGCTCAAACCTCAGTTTAACAGAGTTTTCTGAGTTTATCACAGTTAAACAATTAAAAACTTTCCACCAACAAACCATCAGGAACCAGGAAACAGTATGTGTTCTGCACTCGGATAAATATGTGATGGACTAAATGATTACAGTGGTGTATTTTTAGCCAATGACCTGATGAGCGTTAATGGACCACGGAGGTATCGGTTTTCACCGCTGCAGCTCTCAGACAGGCTGCAGATCGATGCGCAACAGCTCAGCTTTCAGCTCAGCCAACCAGCAGATCTAATGCAGCTTGCTGACACGCACACACACACACACACACACACACACACACACACACACACACACACAAGTGCTTTAACAATGAGCTAAAATGCTGTTTAACATCACATTTTCCATAAACACACTCATTCATTCATTTTTATCACATGATGATGACTGTGTGGACAGGACATTTTTGTTTTTAACATGCGTTTGGTCCCAGAAGCAGCAAAACATTTGGGACACACCCAGAAAATTGAGTCATTGAAAACTAACCATGATCATGATTATCCTAATATTACATATTTAACGTTGGGGAGAAACCACTTGCCTTTTTTTGGGCTCTAACAGGCGCTAACAGTAGTTAACAACCTCCTGGGGGGCTACTAACGGTAGCTAACAGCTGCTAAGAGTCGCTAACAGCCTCCAGCAGGCTGCTAACATCCGCTAACAGTTGCTATCAGCCTCTTGTCAGTAGCTAACAGCTGCTAAGAGTTGCTAACAGCCTCCAGCAGGCTGCTAACAGCTGCTAAGAGTCGCTAACAGCATCCAGCAGGCTGCTAACATCCGCTATCAGTTGCTAGCAGCCTCATGTCAGTAGCTAACAGCCGCTAAGAGTCGCTAACAGCCTACAGCAGGCTGCTAACAGCCGCTAACAGTTTCTATCAGCCTCCTGTCAGTTGCTAACAGCTGCTAATAGTCCCTACCAGCCTTCTGTTTGCTGCTAACAGCCAAACGCATGTTCTGTCAGCTGGTGATAGCAGGTAACAGCTACTTTTTTTCTCTCCTCCCCTTTTAAAGAAATCCTCGCCTGGTTCAGAATTGAAACGTCATGGATAGTAATTTACACCAGTGAAGTTGTTAGTCTTCTAAGTTGTTAATAACTATTAATGGTAATGCGAGTAAACAAGCTAACAGCAAACAGCAGTTCCCATTGGCTTTTTATTACTTCTAGTTCCTTGAAAGGATGGCAGCAAATATTCTTCAGAAGCTCCCATCAATCCTCAACATGGTCTCCAAAAACTGTTCTCTAGGATCCTTGAAGGATTTTCCAAAAGTCTTTCTTGGATGTCTCTGCCTTTTGTTCTGTTTTCTGTCCAGAGAACCTGTTCTCTGCTGCTCTCTGAGTTCCATCCATCCATCCATCCCTCTGACCTGTTGGGGTCTGGGTTCTGGGGAAGATCCATCCCTCCCTCAGACCTGATGAGGCTGAGGCTGAGGCCATCAGCAGATGAATCAGCTGAAGGTCCAGATGGATCTGTCCTGGTCCTGGTTCTGATCTAAAGTCACATTTTTGTTTCTTTTCAGATGAAAGTAAAGAAATGGGGAAAATAATAAAAGAGCCTAAAGATCCAGTTTAAACCGGTTCTTTGCTGAGTTGTCTGGTGTGTGGTGAAACGTCTTGTTCATCCTGAAGGGTTCAGCAGTCAGACTCTGAAATGAGGACATTCTGCTGAATACCGGTGCGTTCAGGTGCAGGCGGTTATTTCAGGTAGATTTCTGGAGCGTTTTCTGTGTGCAGGATTCATTCATAATGCAGCAGCATGACTCAGCAGATTCTGCACACACCGAACAGCTCAGCCACACACTCACAGCAGCAGCATTGATTAAAAACTACAACTGTGGATTTTCACGTCTGTCTTGTTGACTTAGACCCATATGAAGACCTGGTCGGGGAGCTGGAGCATCTGCACGCTTTGTTTAGCGCTACGCTAGCGCCGCCACCTGGAGACAGACTGCCAGACACAACTCACCGTAACTTGTTAATCGATTCCAGGCGTGTGCAATAAATTTACGCTCCTCTCCAGCGGGTCAGAGAAGACATATTGACTTGATCACAGCGCCGGTCATGGATGATAATTGTTGAGTTAAAGTGTAGAATAATCTGCTCCCACAGTCTCCCAGTGGAAACGTAGCGTCTGACGGCTTTTTATCACTTTTAGTTTCTTGAAAGGATGGCGGCAAATTATCTCTATTTGAACTACATGAATTATTAATCGAATCAAACGTGTAATTTTTATGTTTTATATGAGCACTCGCATCATCTGGAAGCAGTTAGAAAGAGAAAGACAAGAGAAAATGCTTCTCATGGTTCAGTCTCTCACTTTGTGGCCGGCCAGATCCTGCAATTACTTCGACAGCAGAGGCAGCTTTTAATGCTGGGGTCAGAAAACCGCAGTCAGCCAATCACCTCCTGAGAAAAGACGGTAATTATTACTGTCACATGACTCAAACCACAATTCATGGCAGCTTGTTCAGGAAAAGACAACAAACATGCAAACTGTGGCAGAGGAGCGGATCGAAGGTTTTATTGATCCAGTGCTGCAAACTACCGACGTTTACCTGCCATCAGAATAAAAATATTGATGATGATAACAATTGGATATTTACTGAAACTGGATTAAATTCTGAATGTAAATAATCCACTGAAAAGCGCCGTCTTTCTGCATCTTTTAGTAAAACCCCAGAAGTGCCTCACTCTCAGGCGTTAGCCTCCTAGCTAACTATCTAATGGTCCATTTCTGCTCCGTTATGTAGTTTTTGTAAACAGAGAAGTCCATTTCTAACGTCCTCATACGTCCACACGTCTTTATGTTGGTAAATCATGTCATCCACTAGGTGGCAGTGCCGAGTTTAGAGTTCACTGCCACATTTTCCAGGATGGTAGCGGTAACGCACCGCTATAAAATAATTTCAACCGTCCAAAAACACCAGAAGAAGAAAAACACAAGATTTTTTTTTCAGTTCTCAACTTCCTCTGTTAATATGCCTTTAATTTGGTAGTTTCTGTGTCATCTTCTTCCTGTTCCTCTTCTTCTTTCCTGGTTTGTTCCTTCTGCTGTTAGCTATACATCGCAACACCGCCCCCGGTGGTTTCCGGTTGTATTGCTCAATTTTCAGCAACGAGTCACGGATGGCTAATTTCTTGAAAATGGAAGAAATTATGTACATTACCGATGCAGGAGACAGACGAAACTGCGTAATGTCTTCTGTGTCCAGTACAAACAAGCTTTCAGTCAGAGGTTCTCAGACTTTACGATCTTACGGAAGTTTGTGTTGTCAACGCCGACTGATTAATTGTGAGGTAAATGAAATGGGTCATCCTGCAGCCATTCTCTAAATATGTGGAAAACTGTCCGAATGTTCATAAACAAGGAGGATAAAGAGTTTTGTTGGGTTCGTTTCTCCCTGCGATGGGGATCTACGGGTCTACAATCAGCTTCTCCGATGGAGATGATGTCCAGGTCAGGTTTATAACATGACATGTGGTTTAAAAATCACAATTTAGTCTAAATATGACGAGAGAACTTTGCCATTACAATAATGCCGTTTTTAATATTTATTCTGTCAGAAACTGCTGCTAAAAGCAGCTAATTAACTTTTCTTATGGCCACCATTCTGGTTGTTTCCTGTATCACACGTTTTTCTTAAAAACCTTTAAAATTCTTTTTTCCTTTTGTACCAGGGCACTGAGGACATATTTACCACAGTTTGACTCATCAAGCTCGATCAGACCTAATCAGAAATACCAAAACGTGTTGTTAATCACTTTATTTTAGCCATTTAAATGCTGATCACATGATGGCAGGAAAAAACACATAAACTGTTTCTTTTATAATTAATACATGGAGATTTTATTTAAAAAATCTATTTAAAAATTGTCAAACTCATTTTTAGTTTATTTAGGACAGATCTTAATCTTAAAAATTTAACCTCCAACTCTTAAATATGTCATTCATGGAAAAAAAAATTAATCATTTAATATGGCAACATAAAGTTAAAATAATTTGAATGATTCAATATTTGGTACTTTTTGGTTCTTTGGAGAAATTAAAGTCTTACTGCTGAGTTTGACGGGCGTCTGGCTGCACCGAGGGGGGGACGTACTGGTGCAGGCTCCCGTCCAGGCCACCTCCACCATAAGACAGGAAGAAACACAGACTTTTCAAAATAAGTTTAACTGCATAGAAGTCAGCAGACTTTCTTCTTCTGCTTGTGTTTTATTGGCGGTTGGCATAGTCACCTGCCTGGTGGTGTTGGCTTGTATTGGGTGGTGTTTGCTTGTATTGTGTGGTGTTGGCTTGTATTGGGTGGTGTTGGATTGTATTGGGTGGTGTTGGGTTGTATTGTGTGGTGTTGGGTTGTATTGGGTGGTGTTGGATTGTATTGGGTGGTGTTGGCTTGTATTGGGTGGTGTTTGCTTGTATTGGGTGGTGTTGGCTTGTATTGGGTGGTGTTGGGTTGTATTGGGTGGTGTTGGCTTGTATTGGGTGGTGTTGGGTTGTATTGTGTGGTGTTGGGTTGTATTGTGTGGTGTTGGGTTGTATTGGGTGGTGTTGGCTTGTATTGGGTGGTGTTGGCTTGTATTGTGTGGTGTTGGCTTGTATTGGGTGGTGTTGGCTTGTATTGGGTGGTGTTGGCTTGTATTGGGTGGTGTTGGCTTGTATTGGGTGGTGTTGGCTTGTTGGCTACCTGCCCTTTAGAGCGCGTCGCCTCCACCTACTGCTGTTATCGGTTCTCATCTCTGCTCAGGACAACTCCAGCAACAAACTGATGCTGCAACAGAGACCGTGTCCACATGAAGGCAGATTTTAGTAAAACTGAACATCTTCCCGCTTCCGGCCAGTAAACCATGTGAGTCCACATCACCTCGTTTCCCAAAACAAATCCATCCACACATATCGCATCGTGTCGATGTTAACATGTTTATCAGCATATCAACCTTATAGCGCCTCTAATCCTGTCCAATCAGAATAACCTTCCGTCTCACTACGTCACTTCCACAAACACCAAACACGCCTCCAACGTGGTTCTGTGGTGGAAATCCTGTCCTTCATGTCGTCCTTCGCCTTCGGTCGTCTACGTGGAGCGGTGCTGACGGCGGTGTGAAAACACACACAGCGTCTGGACAAGCCGACACAGTTCTGAGGACGTCCATGTTGTTGGAAACAAAGGTCGCACATGTGACGTCATGGTATTTCACCTAAACCTGGTTCTATACGTCCACATGCAGACGGAGTCTTCACACACCTTTACTTTGGTCGGAGGTTTTTAAAAGAATCGTTACTGATGCATAAATCTGTGTTTTCATGTGGACAACAGGCTGAATGGGAAAAAAATGTCTTGGTTTTTTTGGGATTCCTGCTACGTGTGGACAAGGCCTGAGACTGAATAAATGAGCGGCGGTTTCCATCCAATCAGAACAGATGTGCAACAGAAAACAGCGTCGATGTGAACTGAAGTTTCTGTCATTAAATGATTATTTATTTATTTTATTATCATTGTTTATTCATTTTGTATTCATTTCTATTATGCATTCCTATTTTATTATTATTATGTGGTATTTATTTCTTATTTATTACACCCATTAACAATGTTCCGCTCTCAGCTAAACTAAAGGTATAAAATACAGAATAAGAGTAAATATTTTCTCAACAATCTGGACGGTTTTTCCCCAAACTGGGAAACTTCCCATCAAACAGCTTTTCAGAGGAAAAGCATAATTTATTTTTCATCTTTACCAGTTTGTTTTTATCTGTTTAATGCTGCAGCTCCAACTGGTTTCCCACCAGCTGTTACTGGTGTTCAACTGGTAACGACCACAGTCATCTCGCCTTTTTCTCTCGCATACATTCTCGCGTTCCCTTCTTCCTCGTGGGTTTAAATCTGCGTCTGTTTGGAAGTTGGGAGAGTTTCTAAAGGTTGTGAAACAGAGACATGTGCCGAGCAGACCTCAGATCCTTTCCTCCCTTCCTCGCATTCCAGAGAAAAGTCGCCTGCTTGCCAGAGAAAAGGGAGGAAAAAGTCAGAAAACAATCTGTAACTTGGAGCCGGTTTATTCCCCATGTGTCATCGTTTATTTGCAACCAGAGCTTCCTGGAATCCTGTTGAAACTCAGCTTTTTCTGCTGGGGACAGGTGGATGTCTCAGGAGACAGAAGCTGGACCAATGAGATCCTGATTTTCACTTTTCTGTTTGAAAACTTCTACTGGTTCTACTGGTTTTACTGGTGACAGAACAGCAGACCCAGCAGACAAGGCTAGCTGCAGTTTTCAGCATTTCGCTGGACTACAGGGTCCCAGGTGGGCCAGGGTCACCGTATCTCGTGTGTGTAGTTGTGACATGGCTGGATTCCCTTTCTGTCTCAGACCGTCTCCATCCTGACTAAATATTTCCTTTTGCTACTGAAACGCTTTTCTCCCACGTTGGGAAGCGGCGCGGAGTCGGACTCGCGGCGCGGAGTCGGACTCGCAGCATTTCCCCTTCAGATTTCACAAAAACATTTGTAGCATTTGTAACGAGTCTGAACTCCAAAGAACCTTTCTCTTCTCTTTAAAGAACAGTTCCAGGATCTTTGAAGGACTTTCCAGGAACAGTTCCAGGATCCAGGACTTTCCACAACTCTTCTTTGGACTTTTGTTCCATTTTCTGTCCAGATGATCCACATTGCTGCAGAAATGTTTAGGTCCAGTTTATTGCAGAAGATCCCACCCTCCACCAGACCCAACGAGGTCCGGGTTCTGCAGAAGATCCCACCCTCCACCAGACCCAACGAGGTCCGGGTTCTGCAGAAGATCCCACCCTCCACCAGACCCAACGAGGTCCGGGTTCTGCAGAAGATCCCACCCTCCACCAGACCCAACGAGGTCCGGGTTCTGCAGAAGATCCCACCCTCCACCAGACCCAACGAGGTCCGGGTTCTGCAGAAGATCCCACCCTCCACCAGACCCAACGAGGTCCGGGTTCTGCAGAAGATCCCACCCTCCACCAGACCCAGCGAGGTCCGGGTTCTGCAGAAGATCCCACCCTCCACCAGACCCAGCGAGGTCCGGGTTCTGCAGAAGATCCCACCCTCCACCAGACCCAACGAGGTCCGGGTTCTGCAGAGGATCGGACCCTCCACCAGACCCAACGAGGTCCGGGTTCTGCAGAGGATCGGACCCTCCACCAGACCCAACGAGGTCCGGGTTCTGCAGAGGATCCCACCCTCCACCAGACCCAATGAGGTCCGGGTTCTGCAGAAGATCCCACCCTCCACCAGACCCAATGAGGTCCGGGTTCTGCAGACGATCCCACCCTCCACCAGACCCAACGAGGTCCGGGTTCTGCAGAAGATCCCACCCTCCACCAGACCCAACGAGGTCCGGGTTCTGCAGAGGATCCCACCCTCCACCAGACCCAACGAGGTCCGGGTTCTGCAGAGGATCCCACCCTCCACCAGACCCAGCGAGGTCCGGGTTCTGCAGAGGATCCCACCCTCCACCAGACCCAACGAGGTCTTCGTTCTGGAAGCACATGTTGTTTTATCAATAAGACAAGAAATATTGATTCTTTATTGGAAATTACTAATCAATGTAATCATTTATAGACAAAGTTAAAGGTTTATGTTCTAAATGCTTCTTTAGAAGCTGAAACAGAAACGTTTCCAAGTCAAACGTTTGAAAGATGAAAATATGCCGCTCCATGTTTTCCATCAACCCTTAAAACGCCACCAGATCTTCCAGAGATCCACCTCTTCTGTCATCAGCTGGTCTACAGAGGTTTTCCAGCGTTTCTATCCGTCCAGGAGGTTTACAATCCAGACACAACATGTAGTGTTTATTCAGAGACTCTAGATGGTAAATCCACCATTATTTATCACATCTTCATCACCATCACTACCATGTTGCTAAGAGACCTCTATTTTCACCTGGACATGATATGAAGACACTTCCTGTCAGACTTTCCACCAATCAGAGAGCTTAAACTGACGGTAACGTCCAATCAGGAGCAGCCAAAGATCAACAAGTGATGAGAAAAGCAGGAAAATAATGATCCTCTATGGCTGGAATAAAGCCAAGAAGACGTTTGGGATGCAGCTGAGGTGGAGGTGCTGCAGTGAGGAGAGCAGGTAGATAGTAGCAGGAAGACGTGTGGAAACATGGAAACAGTGTGTGTGTGTGTGTGTGTGTGTGTGTGTGTGTGTGTGTGTGTGTGTGTGTGTGTTTTGGATATGAGAGAATGATGTACAGATGAGAAAAGGCTTGGTCACTGCTGATCTATGTGTGTTATTTCTACAAACTCCTGGTTGCTCTTTATGCTGCTTTATCTGTTCATACATTCATTTTACATCATTTTAGCCTCAGAATCTGAGTCAGGCTTCCTGGACGGTGACGGGGATTAAAAGCTCCTCGTACTGCAGGCGGCCCACATGTGTTTGTATCTGCGTGAAAACTGCAGCAAACGGCCGTTAGACAAAGCTTAACTGTTTTACAGAGCAGTGCAGACAACAGGAACAACCATCCAGGGGATTTTCAGAGCATGGAAGGTTGACCTTTTGGAGATAGAAGCTCACTAACGAGCCCAGAAGGCTGAGCGTAGCCTGGCTCGGATCAGACCGGCCCGGCCTGCGCCAGCCAGAGCTGAGTAATGCTGTTAGTAAATACCAAGACAATTACTGCTAACGAGGCCTAATTGGAGCCAGATGAACGTTTATTGAATTTGTCAGAGAAAGGTAGAGAGGAGATGGTTAATGGAGTACAGCCGCAGCGCTGAGCCAGGCATCAAGTCGTCCAGGCAGCCAGGCGTCAAGTCGTCCAGGCAGCCAGGCGTCAAGTCGTCCAGGCATCCAGGCGTCAAGTCGTCCAGGCAGCCAGGCGTCAAGTCGTCCAGGCATCCAGGCGTCAAGTCGTCCAGGCAGCCAGGCGTCAAGTCGTCCAGGCATCCAGGCGTCAAGTCGTCCAGGCAGCCAGGCATCAAGTCGTCCAGGCGTCCAGGCAGCCAGGCGTCCAGGCATCCAGGCGTCCAGGCAGCCAGGCAGCCAGGCGTCCAGGCGTCCAGGCGTCCAGGCAGCCAGGCGTCCAGGCATCCAGGCATCCAGGCGTCCAGGCAGCCAGGCGTCCAGGCGTCCAGGCAGCCAGGCGTCCAGGCGTCCAGGCAGCCAGGCGTCCAGGCAGCCAGGCGTCCAGGCGTCCAGGCGTCCAGGCAGCCAGGCAGCCAGGCGTCCAGGCGTCCAGGCAGCCAGGCGTCCAGGCGTCCAGGCGTCCAGGCAGCCAGGCGTCCAGGCAGCCAGGCGTCCAGGCGTCCAGGCAGCCAGGCGTCCAGGCAGCCAGGCAGCCAGGCGTCCAGGCAGCCAGGCGTCCAGGCAGCCAGGCGTCCAGGCGTCCAGGCAGCCAGGTGTCCAGGCGTCCAGGCAGCCAGGCGTCCAGGCGTCCAGGCAGCCAGGCGTCCAGGCGTCCAGGCGTCCAGGCAGCCAGGCGTCCAGGCAGCCAGGCAGCCAGGCGTCCAGGTGTCCAGGCAGCCAGGCGTCCAGGCGTCCAGGCAGCCAGGCGTCCAGGCGTCCAGGCAGCCAGGCAGCCAGGCAGCCAGGCGTCCAGGCGTCCAGGCGTCCAGGCAGCCAGGCAGCCAGGCGTCCAGGCAGCCAGGCGTCCAGGCGTCCAGGCGTCCAGGCAGCCAGGCGTCCAGGCAGCCAGGCGTCCAGGCAGCCAGGCAGCCAGGCGTCCAGGCAGCCAGGCGTCCAGGCAGCCAGGCGTCCAGGTGTCCAGGCGTCCAGGCAGCCAGGCGTCCAGGTGTCCAGGCGTCCAGGCAGCCAGGCGTCCAGGCAGCCAGGCAGCCAGGCGTCCAGGCAGCCAGGCGTCCAGGCGTCCAGGCAGCCAGGCGTCCAGGCAGCCAGGCGTCCAGGCAGCCAGGCAGCCAGGCGTCCAGGCAGCCAGGCAGCCAGGCGTCCAGGCGTCCAGGCGTCCAGGCGTCCAGGCAGCCAGGCGTCCAGGCGTCCAGGCAGCCAGGCGTCCAGGCAGCCAGGCGTCCAGGCAGCCAGGCAGCCAGGCGTCCAGGCAGCCAGGCGTCCAGGCAGCCAGGCAGCCAGGCAGCCAGGCGTCCAGGCGTCCAGGCGTCCAGGCAGCCAGGCAGCCAGGCGTCCAGGCAGCCAGGCAGCCAGGCAGCCAGGCAGCCAGGCAGCCAGGCGTCCAGGCAGCCAGGTGTCCAGGCAGCCAGGCAGCCAGGCAGCCAGGCAGCCAGGCGTCCAGGCGTCCAGGCAGCCAGGCAGCCAGGCAGCCAGGCAGCCAGACAGCCAGGCAGCCAGGCGTCCAGGTTTAGATTGGCAGGAAATGGAAGTTTTCATTTTTCATTATTTAAATTGAGTAAATTTCCAACAAAACTCGGTTGTGAGAGAATAATTGTTGTTTACTTGTTTATTTAGTAAACAAGAGACGGTCTAGAGGTCAGGAACATGAGCAGCAAGGTGGAGTCTGAGTCCACCCCCCACTTTCATTGGCTCGCCATCAGAGACAACCTCTGCCCTGATTCCCCCCCCCATCACACCGTCCTCCTCGTCCACCCAGCTGATGGTTCAGTGCAGCGAGGCCCTGAGGCCGCCGCCTGTCCCTTTCATTTCCATCCACAGACAACAAAAAGGAGGGCACACATCCAGTGTATACAGGGCATGTGCACACACACACACACACACACACACACACACACACACACGCCAGCCAGTGCATGCATGTGCATCTGCACACACTGTTTTATATGGACTCGCATGAAGTCTGCTTGACGGGTCGGTCCTGATCCAGCTGACGTCCACACTGTCAAATAAAAGACTTTTATTTCCTCACATCTTCTTCATGCAGCTGTGAGCGCGCACGTGTGCGTGCACAGAGCTTCTGTTGGACCAAAGCTCCCTGAAAGCCAGATCTGTCAGGAATGAGAGGAAGCTAATCAGCAGGCATGAAATTCCCACAGTGGGTTTTACCTGTGGACAGGTCCTGGTTTCCATCAGGAGCCGGACTTCGTGCTTCTGTCAAATCAATCCGCAAAATAAAAACATCAACAAGCCAAATTTACCCGGAAGTAGGGTCTGAAGTGTGGTGTGGAGGCTGGACCGAGTGGAGCTGGTTCTGTCAGCGTCTACGTCTGAGGAAAGTCCAGCTTCACGTTCCCATGGAAACGTAGCTGCATCAGGTGACAATAATAAACAAAACATTCACGTTCCAGGTTAAAACAGGAGACAAAACACACACACACACACACACATTTAACTCTCAGCTGTTGCCAGAAGTAAAAGCAGGAATAAAAATAAAAGTCATCCTCAGGAAGATGTAAAATGTAAAACAGGAAAAGAATCTCATTCAAAATCATCAAACCAGAAACGATGATTTGAAAATAAAATAATAACTATTAAATGTGTGTTTGGATCTAAACTATCACACCTGAGGAATTCTAGTATTTTACTACACACACACACACAGACACACACATGTGTGTGTCTGTGTGTGTATGCGTGTGTGTTTGTGTGTGTGCGTGTGTATTTATTATCATTATTTCTCTGATCACTTCCTTTTTTTATAAAAATGTTTGACACCTGTTTCTGAGCCGTGATGTCGCCCTCTGGTGGCTGACTTAGGAACTGCTGTTTCAGGTAAAAGACAACATCCTGTTTGTTGTCCTGCGATGGACTGGCGAGCTGTCCAGGGTGTCCCCTGCCTTTCACCTAAAGACTGCAGGGATAGGCTCCAGATTCCCCGCAACCCTAAATTGACTAACTGATTAAGCGGTTAGGAAAATGGATGGATGGACATCCTGTGCCGATGCCTTCAGGCCTTCCACTGAGGTGAAAGTCTTGTTCTCACGTGGCGGTGTTGATTTTAGGGTAATAAATCTGCATTCATCCAGATGTGCATCCATGCTGAGGTCTTGAAGTTCTCCTCTGGCTTTCAGCTTCATTCAGAAAACGCCGCTCTGCCGGCAGCGCTTCCTCTGCTTTCTATTTGGGGAAGAAACACGAAGAGAAAAAAGGGGGAAAAAAGCCACAAACTTTCCTCTGAAGGTCAGCGTTTGTTTGTTCAGATCTGCCTGCTTTCCCTCTCCCCGTTCGGCCGAAATGAATCCAAACGCAGAGCCTGGAATTCATGCAGAGATTGGGTTACGCTGCTTCCCAGAGAATAAAGCCGGCTGTATGGGCGGGTCGGCCATGACAGTTGCTTCGGTTTGGGGAGAACTTGATACCATAATTTAGATCTGCCATAAACACACGGAATGAGACACAGACCTACCCTCGGTGGAATACAGCGATGGGAAAACTGGGCATGCTGGCTGCCAAAGCTTCGCCCCAACATGAAATCCATGTTCTTATGATTAGAAGTAATGTGTTTACCGTTGCTTACACAAACGGATGGAAAGTATTTGCTGTGTGTACAGAGCCGAGGTTTGGGAACAGGTATTGGGTTCTGCTCAGGAATGGTTTGCTAACCTGCTGTTTGTGCAGCCTCTCTGGTTTCCCGTTGTCTCTGAGGTCAAGCGCTTGTGTCTTTGGGAAGATAAATGGATTGTCATAATCAGTGCGCCGGACTGTTTGGATGTGCAGCGCAGAATGTGCGCTCCATGCGTTGTCTCTGCATGCGCTCATTAGCCAATGTGTACGCGTGTTGACGTCTCCTGATTAGCTCTGGCACCGCGGCAGAGTGGAAGGTCTGAGCAGTGCTGGCTGAGCGGGATGTTTCCTGTCAGTTCTGCAGGAATCATCGCTTTCCAAGCTGAAGGCCAGGAGTCAAACACATCCAAGGTCTGAGAGATGTTTGACGTTGTGGATGCAGCTTTCCTGTCAGGTCTGGAAGGCAGAAGGAAATTAAAAAGCCGGTTTGTCTAACGAAGAGGTGAAGGCGTGTAAAAATCACACAGCGCTTCTTTACAACGCTGCGTTTTAGATTGTTTGTAGAAATATTTCATTTTCACCTGGATTCCTACTGACTAACAGTTAGCTTAGCTGCTAGCTTAGCCATTAGCTTAGTGAGCTTCTGATTCTACAGTACTATAGAGTTCTGGTTCTGGTGGAGGTTTTCCTTCCTGGTTCTGGTTCTGGTGGAGGTTTTCCTTCCTGGTCCTGATTCTGGTGGAGCTTTTCCTTCCTGGTTCTGGTTCTGGTGGAGCTTTTCCTTCCTGGTTCTGGTTCTGGTGGAGGTTTTCCTCCCTGGTTCTGGTCCAGATGGAGGTTTTCCTTCCCGGTTCAGGTCCTGGTGGAGGTTTTCCTTCCTGGTCCTGATTCTGGTGGAGCTTTTCCTTCCTGGTTCTGGTTCTGGTGGAGCTTTTCCTTCCTGGTTCTGGTTCTGGTGGAGGTTTTCCTCCCTGGTTCTGGTCCAGATGGAGGTTTTCCTTCCCGGTTCAGGTCCTGGTGGAGGTTTTCCTTCCTGGTTCTGGTTCTGGTGGAGCTTTTCCTTCCAGGTTCTGGTTCTGATGGCGGTTTTCCTTCCAGGTTCTGGTTCTGGTTTCTATCTCCACCGTCTGATGACGAGAAGGTTTGATGCAGGTTAATAATAACTATAAACGGGTTTATATGAACAGTTCTTGTGAACTGGACCGATCCTGTCGTGGATTTGTTTCATCTGGATTTTACTGATCTCAGGTCTGATGTGGAGTCTTAATGTTCTGCTTTAACCCTTTCATACGTCACTGTCAAGTCTCCCGTTTTGGCCAGGAAACCACCGTATTTTCCCGTTTCCCAACGTCCTCCCGTATTTATAATTTCCCGTAAATTCCCGGTATGAGGAGACAAACCTCCCGCCCTCTGCAACAAATAAACACGCAGCAAACAGATAGCTCTCTTTCCCACCAGGAAAGAACAGCAGGGAGTGGATGGAGAAGTGGTGGTGCAAGCGCTGGGAAACTTCTGCACATCAGACCTGCTTCCAGACAAAAGCTGTTTGCTGGCTCAGATTTTTCTGTTTTGTCCGCCATCTTGGCCAAACGGTGACCGTCAGCATGTCTGCAGGCAGAGATATGCAGATGAAGACACCTAATAGTCCTGAAGGAGAGGCTGAAGGCCAGGAATCCGTTCACACACGGGTTCGTCTGACCCAGCGGAGTTGCACTGACAGGGTTTCCTCCTCGGCAGGTCGGTGGAAGTCTGGAAGTTCGGCAGCTGTTTTAGCCCCAGGATCTGCCCGAGCCAAGGCGCTCCTTCCTCCCTCTCTGGGAGTATCACACTGCATCATCAGCCTCAGCTCTGAGCTCCAGACTCCGGGCCATCCGTCACAACCCGAGCACACTTCCAGGGATCAGGTATCTGAGACAGCCCGGGTCAGGAGGGGAACATCTGGTCCTGATCCATGGACTGCGCTCCCGCTGACCTGGAGTCAGTTCCAGCCTTTTAAATTCAGCGGTCTGGTGAACCTGTCCAGCTTGGGTTCCACCTGGCAGAGAGATCTTTGTGTCCTCTGATGGTTCTCTGTGTGATACGAAAGACTTGTTGGGTAAAAATGGATCGGTACTCCGGGTGATTGGACCCAGATGGCCTTTCAGTCAAGCAGGAGGGATAAAAGACCCTCTGACCTGCATTACATCCGACATTTAGGATTCTATCATCTCCACCAAACACAAGACATCAATTCTGCTTCGAAGGTTTTTCACTACGAATCGTTTCACTTCTCTTCTCCGAGATCTGTCCTAACGACGTCTAATCCAGCGTCGTCTTTGTCCCGTCTCTTCTCCGAGATCTGTCCTAACGAGGTCTAATCCAGCGTCGTCTTCGTCCCGTCTCTTCTCCGAGATCTGTCCTAACGACGTCTAATCCAGCGTCGTCTTCGTCCCGTCTCTTCTCCGAGATCTGTCCTAACGAGGTCTAATCCAGCGTCGTCTTTGTCCCGTCTCTTCTCCGAGATCTGTCCTAACGACGTCTAATCCAGCGTCGTCTTTGTCCCGTCTCATCTCCGAGATCTGTCCTAACGAGGTCTAATCCAGCGTCGTCTTCGTCCCGTCTCTTCTCCGAGATCTGTCCTAACGACGTCTAATCCAGCGTCGTCTTCGTCCCGTCTCTTCTCCGAGATCTGTCCTAACGACGTCTAATCCAGCGTCGTCTTCGTCCCGTCTCTTCTCCGAGATCTGTCCTAACGAGGTCTAATCCAGCGTCGTCTTCGTCCCGTCTCTTCTCCGAGATCTGTCCTAACGAGGTCTAATCCGGCGTCGTCTTCGTCCCGTCTCTTCTCCGAGATATGTCCTAACGAGGTCTAATCCGGCGTCGTCTTCGTCCCGTCTCTTCTCCGAGATCTGTCCTAACGACGTCTAATCCGGCGTCGTCTTCGTCCCGTCTCTTCTCCGAGATCTGTCCTAACGACGTCTAATCCGGCGTCGTCTTCGTCCCGTCTCTTCTCCGAGATCTGTCCTAACGACGTCTAATCCGGCGTCGTCTTCGTCCCGTCTCTTCTCCGAGATCTGTCCTAACGACGTCTAATCCGGCGTCGTCTTCGTCCCGTCTCTTCTCCGAGATCTGTCCTAACGACGTCTAATCCGGCGTCGTCTTCGTCCCGTCTCTTCTCCGAGATCTGTCCTAACGACGTCTAATCCGGCGTCGTCTTCGTCCCGTCTCTTCTCCGAGATCTGTCCTAACGACGTCTAATCCGGCGTCGTCTTCGTCCCGTCTCTTCTCCGAGATCTGTCCTAACGACGTCTAATCCGGCATCGTCTTCGTCCCGTCTCTTCTCCGAGATCTGTCCTAACGACGTCTAATCCGGCATCGTCTTCGTCCCGTCTCTTCTCCGAGATCTGTCCTAACGACGTCTAATCCGGCGTCGTCTTCGTCCCGTCTCTTCTCCGAGATCTGTCCTAACAACGTCTAATCCGGCGTCGTCTTCGTCCCGTCTCTTCTCCGAGATCTGTCCTAACGACGTCTAATCCGGCGTCGTCTTCGTCCCGTCTCTTCTCCGAGATCTGTCCTAACGACGTCTAATCCAGCGTCGTCTTCGTCCTGTCTCTTCTCCGAGACGACGTCTAATCCAGCGTCGTCTTCGTCCCGTCTCTTCTCCGAGATCTGTCCTAACGAGGTCTAATCCAGCGTCATCTTCGTCCCGTCTCTTCTCCGAGATCTGTCCTAACGAGGTCTAATCCAGCGTCATCTTCGTCCCGTCTCTTCTCCGAGATCTGTCCTAACAACGTCTAATCCGGCATCGTCTTCGTCCCGTCTCTTCTCCGAGACGACGTCTAATCCAGCGTCGTCTTCGTCCCGTCTCTTCTCCGAGATCTGTCCTAACGACGTCTAATCCAGCGTCGTCTTCGTCCCGTCTCTTCTCCGAGATCTGTCCTAACGACGTCTAATCCAGCGTCGTCTTCGTCCCGTCTCTTCTCCGAGATCTGTCCTAACGAAGTCTAATCCGGCATCGTCTTCGTCCCGTCTCTTCTCCGAGATCTGTCCTAACGACGTCTAATCCGGCGTCGTCTTCGTCCCGTCTCTTCTCCGAGATCTGTCCTAACGACGTCTAATCCAGCGTCGTCTTCGTCCCGTCTCTTCTCCGAGATCTGTCCTAACGACGTCTAATCCGGCATCGTCTTCGTCCCGTCTCTTCTCCTAGATCTGTCCTAACGAGGTCTAATCCAGCGTCGTCTTCGTCCCGTCTCTTCTCCGAGATCTGTCCTAACGAGGTCTAATCCAGCGTCGTCTTCGTCCCGTCTCTTCTCCGAGATATGTCCTAACGAGGTCTAATCCAGCGTCGTCTTCGTCCCGTCTCTTCTCCGAGATCTGTCCTAACGACGTCTAATCCGGCGTCGTCTTCGTCCCGTCTCTTCTCCGAGATCTGTCCTAACGACGTCTAATCCAGCGTCGTCTTCGTCCTGTCTCTTCTCCGAGACGTCTAATCCAGCGTCGTCTTCGTCCCGTCTCTTCTCCGAGATCTGTCCTAACGAGGTCTAATCCAGCGTCATCTTCGTCCCGTCTCTTCTCCGAGATCTGTCCTAACGAGGTCTAATCCAGCGTCGTCTTCGTCCCGTCTCTTCTCCGAGACGACGTCTAATCCAGCGTCGTCTTCGTCCCGTCTCTTCTCCGAGATCTGTCCTAACGACGTCTAATCCGGCGTCGTCTTCGTCCCGTCTCTTCTCCGAGATCTGTCCTAACGACGTCTAATCCAGCGTCGTCTTCGTCCCGTCTCTTCTCCGAGATCTGTCCTAACGACGTCTAATCCGGCATCGTCTTCGTCCCGTCTCTTCTCCGAGATCTGTCCTAACGACGTCTAATCCGGCATCGTCTTCGTCCCGTCTCTTCTCCGAGATCTGTCCTAACGACGTCTAATCCGGCGTCGTCTTCGTCCCGTCTCTTCTCCGAGATCTGTCCTAACGACGTCTAATCCGGCGTCGTCTTCGTCCCGTCTCTTCTCCGAGATCTGTCCTAACGACGTCTAATCCAGCGTCGTCTTCGTCCCGTCTCTTCTCCGAGATCTGTCCTAACGACGTCTAATCCAGCGTCGTCTTCGTCCCGTCTCTTCTCCGAGATCTGTCCTAACGACGTCTAATCCGGCGTCGTCTTCGTCCCGTCTCTTCTCCGAGATCTGTCCTAACGACGTCTAATCCGGCGTCGTCTTCGTCCCGTCTCTTCTCCGAGATCTGTCCTAACGACGTCTAATCCGGCGTCGTCTTCGTCCCGTCTCTTCTCCGAGATCTGTCCTAACGACGTCTAATCCGGCGTCGTCTTCGTCCCGTCTCTTCTCCGAGATCTGTCCTAACGACGTCTAATCCGGCGTCGTCTTCGTCCCGTCTCTTCTCCGAGATCTGTCCTAACGACGTCTAATCCAGCGTCGTCTTCGTCCCGTCTCTTCTCCGAGATCTGTCCTAACGACGTCTAATCCGGCGTCGTCTTCGTCCCGTCTCTTCTCCGAGATCTGTCCTAACAACGTCTAATCCGGCGTCGTCTTCGTCCCGTCTCTTCTCCGAGATCTGTCCTAACGACGTCTAATCCGGCGTCGTCTTCGTCCCGTCTCTTCTCCGAGATCTGTCCTAACGACGTCTAATCCAGCGTCGTCTTCGTCCTGTCTCTTCTCCGAGACGACGTCTAATCCAGCGTCGTCTTCGTCCCGTCTCTTCTCCGAGATCTGTCCTAACGAGGTCTAATCCAGCGTCATCTTCGTCCCGTCTCTTCTCCGAGATCTGTCCTAACGAGGTCTAATCCAGCGTCATCTTCGTCCCGTCTCTTCTCCGAGATCTGTCCTAACAATGTCTAATCCGGCATCGTCTTCGTCCCGTCTCTTCTCCGAGACGACGTCTAATCCAGCGTCGTCTTCGTCCCGTCTCTTCTCCGAGATCTGTCCTAACGACGTCTAATCCAGCGTCGTCTTCGTCCCGTCTCTTCTCCGAGATCTGTCCTAACGACGTCTAATCCAGCGTCGTCTTCGTCCCGTCTCTTCTCCGAGATCTGTCCTAACGAAGTCTAATCCGGCATCGTCTTCGTCCCGTCTCTTCTCCGAGATCTGTCCTAACGACGTCTAATCCGGCGTCGTCTTCGTCCCGTCTCTTCTCCGAGATCTGTCCTAACGACGTCTAATCCAGCGTCGTCTTCGTCCCGTCTCTTCTCCGAGATCTGTCCTAACGACGTCTAATCCGGCATCGTCTTCGTCCCGTCTCTTCTCCTAGATCTGTCCTAACGAGGTCTAATCCAGCGTCGTCTTCGTCCCGTCTCTTCTCCGAGATCTGTCCTAACGAGGTCTAATCCAGCGTCGTCTTCGTCCCGTCTCTTCTCCGAGATATGTCCTAACGAGGTCTAATCCAGCGTCGTCTTCGTCCCGTCTCTTCTCCGAGATCTGTCCTAACGACGTCTAATCCAGCGTCGTCTTCGTCCCGTCTCTTCTCCGAGATCTGTCCTAACAACGTCTAATCCAGCGTCGTCTTCGTCCCGTCTCTTCTCCGAGATCTGTCCTAACGACGTCTAATCCGGCATCGTCTTCGTCCCGTCTCTTCTCCGAGATCTGTCCTAACGACGTCTAATCCGGCGTCGTCTTCGTCCCGTCTCTTCTCCGAGATCTGTCCTAACGACGTCTAATCCGGCGTCGTCTTCGTCCCGTCTCTTCTCCGAGATCTGTCCTAACGACGTCTAATCCGGCGTCGTCTTCGTCCCGTCTCTTCTCCGAGATCTGTCCTAACGACGTCTAATCCAGCGTCGTCTTCGTCCTGTCTCTCCTCCGAGACGACGTCTAATCCAGCGTCGTCTTCGTCCCGTCTCTTCTCCGAGATCTGTCCTAACGAGGTCTAATCCAGCGTCATCTTCGTCCCGTCTCTTCTCCGAGATCTGTCCTAACGAGGTCTAATCCAGCGTCGTCTTCGTCCCGTCTCTTCTCCGAGACGACGTCTAATCCAGCGTCGTCTTCGTCCCGTCTCTTCTCCGAGATCTGTCCTAACGACGTCTAATCCAGCGTCTTCTTCGTCCCGTCTCTTCTCCGAGATCTGTCCTAACGACGTCTAATCCAGCGTCGTCTTCGTCCCGTCTCTTCTCCGAGATCTGTCCTAACGAAGTCTAATCCGGCATCGTCTTCGTCCCGTCTCTTCTCCGAGATCTGTCCTAACGACGTCTAATCCGGCGTCGTCTTCGTCCCGTCTCTTCTCCGAGATCTGTCCTAACGACGTCTAATCCAGCGTCGTCTTCGTCCCGTCTCTTCTCCGAGATCTGTCCTAACGACGTCTAATCCGGCATCGTCTTCGTCCCGTCTCTTCTCCGAGATCTGTCCTAACGACGTCTAATCCGGCATCGTCTTCGTCCCGTCTCTTCTCCGAGATCTGTCCTAACGACGTCTAATCCGGCGTCGTCTTCGTCCCGTCTCTTCTCCGAGATCTGTCCTAACGACGTCTAATCCGGCGTCGTCTTCGTCCCGTCTCTTCTCCGAGATCTGTCCTAACGACGTCTAATCCAGCGTCGTCTTCGTCCTGTCTCTTCTCCGAGACGACGTCTAATCCAGCGTCGTCTTCGTCCCGTCTCTTCTCCGAGATCTGTCCTAACGAGGTCTAATCCGGCGTCGTCTTCGTCCCGTCTCTTCTCCGAGATCTGTCCTAACGACGTCTAATCCGGCGTCGTCTTCGTCCCGTCTCTTCTCCGAGATCTGTCCTAACGACGTCTAATCCGGCGTCGTCTTCGTCCCGTCTCTTCTCCGAGATCTGTCCTAACGACGTCTAATCCGGCGTCGTCTTCGTCCCGTCTCTTCTCCGAGATCTGTCCTAACGACGTCTAATCCGGCGTCGTCTTCGTCCCGTCTCTTCTCCGAGATCTGTCCTAACGACGTCTAATCCGGCGTCGTCTTCGTCCCGTCTCTTCTCCGAGATCTGTCCTAACGACGTCTAATCCGGCGTCGTCTTCGTCCCGTCTCTTCTCCGAGATCTGTCCTAACGACGTCTAATCCGGCGTCGTCTTCGTCCCGTCTCTTCTCCGAGATCTGTCCTAACGACGTCTAATCCGGCATCGTCTTCGTCCCGTCTCTTCTCCGAGATCTGTCCTAACGACGTCTAATCCGGCATCGTCTTCGTCCCGTCTCTTCTCCGAGATCTGTCCTAACGACGTCTAATCCGGCGTCGTCTTCGTCCCGTCTCTTCTCCGAGATCTGTCCTAACAACGTCTAATCCGGCGTCGTCTTCGTCCCGTCTCTTCTCCGAGATCTGTCCTAACGACGTCTAATCCGGCGTCGTCTTCGTCCCGTCTCTTCTCCGAGATCTGTCCTAACGACGTCTAATCCAGCGTCGTCTTCGTCCTGTCTCTTCTCCGAGACGACGTCTAATCCAGCGTCGTCTTCGTCCCGTCTCTTCTCCGAGATCTGTCCTAACGAGGTCTAATCCAGCGTCATCTTCGTCCCGTCTCTTCTCCGAGATCTGTCCTAACGAGGTCTAATCCAGCGTCATCTTCGTCCCGTCTCTTCTCCGAGATCTGTCCTAACAACGTCTAATCCGGCATCGTCTTCGTCCCGTCTCTTCTCCGAGACGACGTCTAATCCAGCGTCGTCTTCGTCCCGTCTCTTCTCCGAGATCTGTCCTAACGACGTCTAATCCAGCGTCGTCTTCGTCCCGTCTCTTCTCCGAGATCTGTCCTAACGACGTCTAATCCAGCGTCGTCTTCGTCCCGTCTCTTCTCCGAGATCTGTCCTAACGAAGTCTAATCCGGCATCGTCTTCGTCCCGTCTCTTCTCCGAGATCTGTCCTAACGACGTCTAATCCGGCGTCGTCTTCGTCCCGTCTCTTCTCCGAGATCTGTCCTAACGACGTCTAATCCAGCGTCGTCTTCGTCCCGTCTCTTCTCCGAGATCTGTCCTAACGACGTCTAATCCGGCATCGTCTTCGTCCCGTCTCTTCTCCTAGATCTGTCCTAACGAGGTCTAATCCAGCGTCGTCTTCGTCCCGTCTCTTCTCCGAGATCTGTCCTAACGAGGTCTAATCCAGCGTCGTCTTCGTCCCGTCTCTTCTCCGAGATATGTCCTAACGAGGTCTAATCCAGCGTCGTCTTCGTCCCGTCTCTTCTCCGAGATCTGTCCTAACGACGTCTAATCCGGCGTCGTCTTCGTCCCGTCTCTTCTCCGAGATCTGTCCTAACGACGTCTAATCCAGCGTCGTCTTCGTCCTGTCTCTTCTCCGAGACGTCTAATCCAGCGTCGTCTTCGTCCCGTCTCTTCTCCGAGATCTGTCCTAACGAGGTCTAATCCAGCGTCATCTTCGTCCCGTCTCTTCTCCGAGATCTGTCCTAACGAGGTCTAATCCAGCGTCGTCTTCGTCCCGTCTCTTCTCCGAGACGACGTCTAATCCAGCGTCGTCTTCGTCCCGTCTCTTCTCCGAGATCTGTCCTAACGACGTCTAATCCGGCGTCGTCTTCGTCCCGTCTCTTCTCCGAGATCTGTCCTAACGACGTCTAATCCAGCGTCGTCTTCGTCCCGTCTCTTCTCCGAGATCTGTCCTAACGACGTCTAATCCGGCATCGTCTTCGTCCCGTCTCTTCTCCGAGATCTGTCCTAACGACGTCTAATCCGGCATCGTCTTCGTCCCGTCTCTTCTCCGAGATCTGTCCTAACGACGTCTAATCCGGCGTCGTCTTCGTCCCGTCTCTTCTCCGAGATCTGTCCTAACGACGTCTAATCCGGCGTCGTCTTCGTCCCGTCTCTTCTCCGAGATCTGTCCTAACGACGTCTAATCCAGCGTCGTCTTCGTCCCGTCTCTTCTCCGAGATCTGTCCTAACGACGTCTAATCCAGCGTCGTCTTCGTCCCGTCTCTTCTCCGAGATCTGTCCTAACGACGTCTAATCCGGCGTCGTCTTCGTCCCGTCTCTTCTCCGAGATCTGTCCTAACGACGTCTAATCCGGCGTCGTCTTCGTCCCGTCTCTTCTCCGAGATCTGTCCTAACGACGTCTAATCCGGCGTCGTCTTCGTCCCGTCTCTTCTCCGAGATCTGTCCTAACGACGTCTAATCCGGCGTCGTCTTCGTCCCGTCTCTTCTCCGAGATCTGTCCTAACGACGTCTAATCCGGCGTCGTCTTCGTCCCGTCTCTTCTCCGAGATCTGTCCTAACGACGTCTAATCCAGCGTCGTCTTCGTCCCGTCTCTTCTCCGAGATCTGTCCTAACGACGTCTAATCCGGCGTCGTCTTCGTCCCGTCTCTTCTCCGAGATCTGTCCTAACAACGTCTAATCCGGCGTCGTCTTCGTCCCGTCTCTTCTCCGAGATCTGTCCTAACGACGTCTAATCCGGCGTCGTCTTCGTCCCGTCTCTTCTCCGAGATCTGTCCTAACGACGTCTAATCCAGCGTCGTCTTCGTCCTGTCTCTTCTCCGAGACGACGTCTAATCCAGCGTCGTCTTCGTCCCGTCTCTTCTCCGAGATCTGTCCTAACGAGGTCTAATCCAGCGTCATCTTCGTCCCGTCTCTTCTCCGAGATCTGTCCTAACGAGGTCTAATCCAGCGTCATCTTCGTCCCGTCTCTTCTCCGAGATCTGTCCTAACAATGTCTAATCCGGCATCGTCTTCGTCCCGTCTCTTCTCCGAGACGACGTCTAATCCAGCGTCGTCTTCGTCCCGTCTCTTCTCCGAGATCTGTCCTAACGACGTCTAATCCAGCGTCGTCTTCGTCCCGTCTCTTCTCCGAGATCTGTCCTAACGACGTCTAATCCAGCGTCGTCTTCGTCCCGTCTCTTCTCCGAGATCTGTCCTAACGAAGTCTAATCCGGCATCGTCTTCGTCCCGTCTCTTCTCCGAGATCTGTCCTAACGACGTCTAATCCGGCGTCGTCTTCGTCCCGTCTCTTCTCCGAGATCTGTCCTAACGACGTCTAATCCAGCGTCGTCTTCGTCCCGTCTCTTCTCCGAGATCTGTCCTAACGACGTCTAATCCGGCATCGTCTTCGTCCCGTCTCTTCTCCTAGATCTGTCCTAACGAGGTCTAATCCAGCGTCGTCTTCGTCCCGTCTCTTCTCCGAGATCTGTCCTAACGAGGTCTAATCCAGCGTCGTCTTCGTCCCGTCTCTTCTCCGAGATATGTCCTAACGAGGTCTAATCCAGCGTCGTCTTCGTCCCGTCTCTTCTCCGAGATCTGTCCTAACGACGTCTAATCCAGCGTCGTCTTCGTCCCGTCTCTTCTCCGAGATCTGTCCTAACAACGTCTAATCCAGCGTCGTCTTCGTCCCGTCTCTTCTCCGAGATCTGTCCTAACGACGTCTAATCCGGCATCGTCTTCGTCCCGTCTCTTCTCCGAGATCTGTCCTAACGACGTCTAATCCGGCGTCGTCTTCGTCCCGTCTCTTCTCCGAGATCTGTCCTAACGACGTCTAATCCGGCGTCGTCTTCGTCCCGTCTCTTCTCCGAGATCTGTCCTAACGACGTCTAATCCGGCGTCGTCTTCGTCCCGTCTCTTCTCCGAGATCTGTCCTAACGACGTCTAATCCAGCGTCGTCTTCGTCCTGTCTCTCCTCCGAGACGACGTCTAATCCAGCGTCGTCTTCGTCCCGTCTCTTCTCCGAGATCTGTCCTAACGAGGTCTAATCCAGCGTCATCTTCGTCCCGTCTCTTCTCCGAGATCTGTCCTAACGAGGTCTAATCCAGCGTCGTCTTCGTCCCGTCTCTTCTCCGAGACGACGTCTAATCCAGCGTCGTCTTCGTCCCGTCTCTTCTCCGAGATCTGTCCTAACGACGTCTAATCCAGCGTCTTCTTCGTCCCGTCTCTTCTCCGAGATCTGTCCTAACGACGTCTAATCCAGCGTCGTCTTCGTCCCGTCTCTTCTCCGAGATCTGTCCTAACGAAGTCTAATCCGGCATCGTCTTCGTCCCGTCTCTTCTCCGAGATCTGTCCTAACGACGTCTAATCCGGCGTCGTCTTCGTCCCGTCTCTTCTCCGAGATCTGTCCTAACGACGTCTAATCCAGCGTCGTCTTCGTCCCGTCTCTTCTCCGAGATCTGTCCTAACGACGTCTAATCCGGCATCGTCTTCGTCCCGTCTCTTCTCCGAGATCTGTCCTAACGACGTCTAATCCGGCATCGTCTTCGTCCCGTCTCTTCTCCGAGATCTGTCCTAACGACGTCTAATCCGGCGTCGTCTTCGTCCCGTCTCTTCTCCGAGATCTGTCCTAACGACGTCTAATCCGGCGTCGTCTTCGTCCCGTCTCTTCTCCGAGATCTGTCCTAACGACGTCTAATCCAGCGTCGTCTTCGTCCTGTCTCTTCTCCGAGACGACGTCTAATCCAGCGTCGTCTTCGTCCCGTCTCTTCTCCGAGATCTGTCCTAACGAGGTCTAATCCAGCGTCATCTTCGTCCCGTCTCTTCTCCGAGATCTGTCCTAACGAGGTCTAATCCAGCGTCATCTTCGTCCCGTCTCTTCTCCGAGATCTGTCCTAACAACGTCTAATCCGGCATCGTCTTCGTCCCGTCTCTTCTCCGAGACGACGTCTAATCCAGCGTCGTCTTCGTCCCGTCTCTTCTCCGAGATCTGTCCTAACGACGTCTAATCCAGCGTCGTCTTCGTCCCGTCTCTTCTCCGAGATCTGTCCTAACGACGTCTAATCCAGCGTCGTCTTCGTCCCGTCTCTTCTCCGAGATCTGTCCTAACGAAGTCTAATCCGGCATCGTCTTCGTCCCGTCTCTTCTCTGAGATCTGTCCTAACGACGTCTAATCCGGCGTCGTCTTCGTCCCGTCTCTTCTCCGAGATCTGTCCTAACGACGTCTAATCCAGCGTCGTCTTCGTCCCGTCTCTTCTCCGAGATCTGTCCTAACGACGTCTAATCCGGCATCGTCTTCGTCCCGTCTCTTCTCCTAGATCTGTCCTAACGAGGTCTAATCCAGCGTCGTCTTCGTCCCGTCTCTTCTCCGAGATCTGTCCTAACGAGGTCTAATCCAGCGTCGTCTTCGTCCCGTCTCTTCTCCGAGATCTGTCCTAACGAGGTCTAATCCAGCGTCATCTTCGTCCCGTCTCTTCTCCGAGATCTGTCCTAACGAGGTCTATCCCAGCGTCGTCTTCGTCCCGTCTCTTCTCCGAGATCTGTCCTAACGACGTCTAATCCAGCGTCTTCTTCGTCCCGTCTCTTCTCCGAGATCTGTCCTAACAACGTCTAATCCGGCGTCGTCTTCGTCCCGTCTCTTCTCCGAGATCTGTCCTAACGACGTCTAATCCGGCGTCGTCTTCGTCCCGTCTCTTCTCCGAGATCTGTCCTAACGAGGTCTAATCCAGCGTCGTCTTCGTCCCGTCTCTTCTCCGAGATCTGTCCTAACGAGGTCTAATCCAGCGTCGTCTTCGTCCCGTCTCTTCTCCGAGATCTGTCCTAACGAGGTCTAATCCAGCGTCGTCTTCGTCCCGTCTCTTCTCCGAGATCTGTCCTAACGAGGTCTAATCCAGCGTCGTCTTCGTCCCGTCTCTTCTCCGAGATCTGTCCTAACGACGTCTAATCCGGCGTCGTCTTCGTCCCGTCTCTTCTCCGAGATCTGTCCTAACGACGTCTAATCCGGCGTCGTCTTCGTCCCGTCTCTTCTCCGAGATCTGTCCTAACGACGTCTAATCCGGCATCGTCTTCGTCCCGTCTCTTCTCCGAGATCTGTCCTAACGACGTCTAATCCGGCGTCGTCTTCGTCCCGTCTCTTCTCCGAGATCTGTCCTAACGATGTCTAATCCGGCATCGTCTTCGTCCCGTCTCTTCTCCGAGATCTGTCCTAACGACGTCTAATCCGGCATCGTCTTCGTCCCGTCTCTTCTCCGAGATCTGTCCTAACGACGTCTAATCCGGCGTCGTCTTCGTCCCGTCTCTTCTCCGAGATCTGTCCTAACGACGTCTAATCCGGCGTCGTCTTCGTCCCGTCTCTTCTCCGAGATCTTTCCTAACGACGTCTAATCCAGCGTCGTCTTCGTCCTGTCTCTTCTCCGAGACGACGTCTAATCCAGCGTCGTCTTCGTCCCGTCTCTTCTCCGAGATCTGTCCTAACGAGGTCTAATCCAGCGTCATCTTCGTCCCGTCTCTTCTCCGAGATCTGTCCTAACGAGGTCTAATCCAGCGTCATCTTCGTCCCGTCTCTTCTCCGAGATCTGTCCTAACAACGTCTAATCCGGCATCGTCTTCGTCCCGTCTCTTCTCCGAGACGACGTCTAATCCAGCGTCGTCTTCGTCCCGTCTCTTCTCCGAGATCTGTCCTAACGACGTCTAATCCGGCGTCGTCTTCGTCCCGTCTCTTCTCCGAGATCTGTCCTAACGACGTCTAATCCGGCGTCGTCTTCGTCCCGTCTCTTCTCCGAGATCTGTCCTAACGACGTCTAATCCGGCGTCGTCTTCGTCCCGTCTCTTCTCCGAGATCTGTCCTAACGACGTCTAATCCGGCGTCGTCTTCGTCCCGTCTCTTCTCCGAGATCTGTCCTAACGACGTCTAATCCGGCGTCGTCTTCGTCCCGTCTCTTCTCCGAGATCTGTCCTAACGACGTCTAATCCGGCGTCGTCTTCGTCCCGTCTCTTCTCCGAGATCTGTCCTAACGACGTCTAATCCGGCGTCGTCTTCGTCCCGTCTCTTCTCCGAGATCTGTCCTAACGACGTCTAATCCAGCGTCGTCTTCGTCCTGTCTCTTCTCCGAGACGACGTCTAATCCAGCGTCGTCTTCGTCCCGTCTCTTCTCCGAGATCTGTCCTAACGAGGTCTAATCCAGCGTCATCTTCGTCCCGTCTCTTCTCCGAGATCTGTCCTAACGAGGTCTAATCCAGCGTCATCTTCGTCCCGTCTCTTCTCCGAGATCTGTCCTAACAACGTCTAATCCGGCATCGTCTTCGTCCCGTCTCTTCTCCGAGACGACGTCTAATCCAGCGTCGTCTTCGTCCCGTCTCTTCTCCGAGATCTGTCCTAACGACGTCTAATCCAGCGTCGTCTTCGTCCCGTCTCTTCTCCGAGATCTGTCCTAACGACGTCTAATCCGGCGTCGTCTTCGTCCCGTCTCTTCTCCGAGATCTGTCCTAACAATGTCTAATCCGGCATCGTCTTCGTCCCGTCTCTTCTCCGAGATCTGTCCTAACGACGTCTAATCCGGCGTCGTCTTCGTCCCGTCTCTTCTCCGAGATCTGTCCTAACGACGTCTAATCCGGCGTCGTCTTCGTCCCGTCTCTTCTCCGAGATCTGTCCTAACGACGTCTAATCCGGCGTCGTCTTCGTCCCGTCTCTTCTCCGAGATCTGTCCTAACGACGTCTAATCCAGCGTCGTCTTCGTCCCGTCTCTTCTCCGAGATCTGTCCTAACGACGTCTAATCCGGCGTCGTCTTCGTCCCGTCTCTTCTCCGAGATCTGTCCTAACGACGTCTAATCCAGCGTCGTCTTCGTCCCGTCTCTTCTCCGAGATCTGTCCTAACGACGTCTAATCCGGCATCGTCTTCGTCCCGTCTCTTCTCCGAGATCTGTCCTAACGACGTCTAATCCGGCGTCGTCTTCGTCCCGTCTCTTCTCCGAGATCTGTCCTAACGACGTCTAATCCAGCGTCGTCTTCGTCCCGTCTCTTCTCCGAGATCTGTCCTAACGACGT
Organism: Telmatherina bonti; assembly: GCF_933228915.1. Lineage (NCBI taxonomy): Eukaryota > Metazoa > Chordata > Actinopteri > Atheriniformes > Telmatherinidae > Telmatherina > Telmatherina bonti. Next base: position 5,545,785 of record NC_136626.1, on the reverse strand, counting down.
CTAATCCGGCATCGTCTTCGTCCCGTCTCTTCTCCGAGATCTGTCCTAACGAGGTCTAATCCAGCGTCATCTTCGTCCCGTCTCTTCTCCGAGATCTGTCCTAACGAGGTCTAATCCAGCGTCGTCTTCGTCCCGTCTCTTCTCCGAGATCTGTCCTAACGAGGTCTAATCCAGCGTCATCTTCGTCCCGTCTCTTCTCCGAGATCTGTCCTAACGACGTCTAATCCAGCGTCGTCTTCGTCCCGTCTCTTCTCCGAGATCTGTCCTAACGACGTCTAATCCGGCGTCGTCTTCGTCCCGTCTCTTCTCCGAGATCTGTCCTAACGATGTCTAATCCGGCATCGTCTTCGTCCCGTCTCTTCTCCGAGATCTGTCCTAACGACGTCTAATCCGGCATCGTCTTCGTCCCGTCTCTTCTCCGAGATCTGTCCTAACGACGTCTAATCCGGCGTCGTCTTCGTCCCGTCTCTTCTCCGAGATCTGTCCTAACGACGTCTAATCCGGCGTCGTCTTCGTCCCGTCTCTTCTCCGAGATCTGTCCTAACGACGTCTAATCCGGCGTCGTCTTCGTCCCGTCTCTTCTCCGAGATCTGTCCTAACGACGTCTAATCCAGCGTCGTCTTCGTCCTGTCTCTTCTCCGAGACGACGTCTAATCCAGCGTCGTCTTCGTCCCGTCTCTTCTCCGAGATCTGTCCTAACGAGGTCTAATCCAGCGTCATCTTCGTCCCGTCTCTTCTCCGAGATCTGTCCTAACGAGGTCTAATCCAGCGTCATCTTCGTCCCGTCTCTTCTCCGAGATCTGTCCTAACAACGTCTAATCCGGCATCGTCTTCGTCCCGTCTCTTCTCCGAGACGACGTCTAATCCAGCGTCGTCTTCGTCCCGTCTCTTCTCCGAGATCTGTCCTAACGACGTCTAATCCAGCGTCGTCTTCGTCCCGTCTCTTCTCCGAGATCTGTCCTAACGACGTCTAATCCGGCGTCGTCTTCGTCCCGTCTGTTCTCCGAGATCTGTCCTAACGACGTCTAATCCGGCGTCGTCTTCGTCCCGTCTGTTCTCCGAGATCTGTCCTAACGACGTCTAATCCGGCGTCGTCTTCGTCCCGTCTCTTCTCCGAGATCTGTCCTAACGACGTCTAATCCGGCGTCGTCTTCGTCCCGTCTCTTCTCCGAGATCTGTCCTAACGACGTCTAATCCGGCGTCGTCTTCGTCCCGTCTCTTCTCCGAGATCTGTCCTAACGACGTCTAATCCGGCGTCGTCTTCGTCCCGTCTCTTCTCCGAGATCTGTCCTAACGACGTCTAATCCAGCGTCGTCTTCGTCCTGTCTCTTCTCCGAGACGACGTCTAATCCAGCGTCGTCTTCGTCCCGTCTCTTCTCCGAGATCTGTCCTAACGAGGTCTAATCCAGCGTCATCTTCGTCCCGTCTCTTCTCCGAGATCTGTCCTAACGAGGTCTAATCCAGCGTCATCTTCGTCCCGTCTCTTCTCCGAGATCTGTCCTAACAACGTCTAATCCGGCATCGTCTTCGTCCCGTCTCTTCTCCGAGACGACGTCTAATCCAGCGTCGTCTTCGTCCCGTCTCTTCTCCGAGATCTGTCCTAACGACGTCTAATCCAGCGTCGTCTTCGTCCCGTCTCTTCTCCGAGATCTGTCCTAACGACGTCTAATCCAGCGTCGTCTTCGTCCCGTCTCTTCTCCGAGATCTGTCCTAACGATGTCTAATCCGGCATCGTCTTCGTCCCGTCTCTTCTCCGAGATCTGTCCTAACGACGTCTAATCCGGCATCGTCTTCGTCCCGTCTCTTCTCCGAGATCTGTCCTAACGACGTCTAATCCGGCGTCGTCTTCGTCCCGTCTCTTCTCCGAGATCTGTCCTAACGACGTCTAATCCGGCGTCGTCTTCGTCCCGTCTCTTCTCCGAGATCTGTCCTAACGACGTCTAATCCGGCGTCGTCTTCGTCCCGTCTCTTCTCCGAGATCTGTCCTAACGACGTCTAATCCAGCGTCGTCTTCGTCCTGTCTCTTCTCCGAGACGACGTCTAATCCAGCGTCGTCTTCGTCCCGTCTCTTCTCCGAGATCTGTCCTAACGAGGTCTAATCCAGCGTCATCTTCGTCCCGTCTCTTCTCCGAGATCTGTCCTAACGAGGTCTAATCCAGCGTCATCTTCGTCCCGTCTCTTCTCCGAGATCTGTCCTAACAACGTCTAATCCGGCATCGTCTTCGTCCCGTCTCTTCTCCGAGACGACGTCTAATCCAGCGTCGTCTTCGTCCCGTCTCTTCTCCGAGATCTGTCCTAACGACGTCTAATCCAGCGTCGTCTTCGTCCCGTCTCTTCTCCGAGATCTGTCCTAACGACGTCTAATCCAGCGTCGTCTTCGTCCCGTCTCTTCTCCGAGATCTGTCCTAACGACGTCTAATCCGGCATCGTCTTCGTCCCGTCTGTTCTCCGAGATCTGTCCTAACGACGTCTAATCCGGCGTCGTCTTCGTCCCGTCTCTTCTCCGAGATCTGTCCTAACGACGTCTAATCCGGCGTCGTCTTCGTCCCGTCTCTTCTCCGAGATCTGTCCTAACGACGTCTAATCCGGCGTCGTCTTCGTCCCGTCTCTTCTCCGAGATCTGTCCTAACGACGTCTAATCCGGCGTCGTCTTCGTCCCGTCTCTTCTCCGAGATCTGTCCTAACGACGTCTAATCCAGCGTCGTCTTCGTCCTGTCTCTTCTCCGAGACGACGTCTAATCCAGCGTCGTCTTCGTCCCGTCTCTTCTCCGAGATCTGTCCTAACGAGGTCTAATCCAGCGTCATCTTCGTCCCGTCTCTTCTCCGAGATCTGTCCTAACGAGGTCTAATCCAGCGTCATCTTCGTCCCGTCTCTTCTCCGAGATCTGTCCTAACAACGTCTAATCCGGCATCGTCTTCGTCCCGTCTCTTCTCCGAGACGACGTCTAATCCAGCGTCGTCTTCGTCCCGTCTCTTCTCCGAGATCTGTCCTAACGACGTCTAATCCAGCGTCGTCTTCGTCCCGTCTCTTCTCCGAGATCTGTCCTAACGACGTCTAATCCAGCGTCGTCTTCGTCCCGTCTCTTCTCCGAGATCTGTCCTAACGACGTCTAATCCGGCATCGTCTTCGTCCCGTCTCTTCTCCGAGATCTGTCCTAACGACGTCTAATCCGGCGTCGTCTTCGTCCCGTCTCTTCTCCGAGATCTGTCCTAACGACGTCTAATCCAGCGTCGTCTTCGTCCCGTCTCTTCTCCGAGATCTGTCCTAACGACGTCTAATCCGGCATCGTCTTCGTCCCGTCTCTTCTCCGAGATCTGTCCTAACGAGGTCTAATCCAGCGTCATCTTCGTCCCGTCTCTTCTCCGAGATCTGTCCTAACGAGGTCTAATCCAGCGTCGTCTTCGTCCCGTCTCTTCTCCGAGATCTGTCCTAACGAGGTCTAATCCAGCGTCATCTTCGTCCCGTCTCTTCTCCGAGATCTGTCCTAACGACGTCTAATCCAGCGTCGTCTTCGTCCCGTCTCTTCTCCGAGATCTGTCCTAACGACGTCTAATCCAGCGTCATCTTCGTCCCGTCTCTTCTCCGAGATCTGTCCTAACAACGTCTAATCCGGCGTCGTCTTTGTCCCGTCTCTTCTCCGAGATCTGTCCTAACAACGTCTAATCCAGCGTCGTCTTCGTCCCGTCTCTTCTCTGAGATCTGTCCTAACGACGTCTAATCCAGCGTCTTCTTCGTCCCGTCTCTTCTCCGAGATCTGTCCTAACGACGTCTAATCCGGCGTCGTCTTTGTCCCGTCTCTTCTCCGAGATCTGTCCTAACAACGTCTAATCCGGCGTCGTCTTTGTCCCGTCTCTTCTCCGAGATCTGTCCTAACAACGTCTAATCCGGCGTCGTCTTCGTCCCGTCTCTTCTCCGAGATCTGTCCTAACAAGGTCTAATCCAGCGTCGTCTTCGTCCCGTCTCTTCTCCGAGATCTGTCCTAACGACGTCTAATCCGGCATCGTCTTCGTCCCGTCTCTTCTCCGAGATCTGTCCTAACGACGTCTAATCCGGCGTCGTCTTCGTCCCGTCTCTTCTCCGAGATCTGTCCTAACGACGTCTAATCCGGCGTCGTCTTCGTCCCGTCTCTTCTCCGAGATCTGTCCTAACGATGTCTAATCCGGCATCGTCTTCGTCCCGTCTCTTCTCCGAGATCTGTCCTAACGACGTCTAATCCGGCATCGTCTTCGTCCCGTCTCTTCTCCGAGATCTGTCCTAACGAGGTCTAATCCAGCGTCATCTTCGTCCCGTCTCTTCTCCGAGATCTGTCCTAACGAGGTCTAATCCGGCATCGTCTTCGTCCCGTCTCTTCTCCGAGATCTGTCCTAACGACGTCTAATCCGGCGTCGTCTTCGTCCCGTCTCTTCTCCGAGATCTGTCCTAACGACGTCTAATCCGGCATCGTCTTCGTCCCGTCTCTTCTCCGAGATCTGTCCTAACGTTTAATCCACCTTCTACCCGTTTCTTTTGGGATAGGTTTCTGCTGGGATAGGCTCCAGCTTCCCTTTGACCCGTCATCGGATTAAGCGATTTGGATGATGAATGTTGTACCGTTGTACGATCGGATGGTCTCATGGTTTTCAGAGCCGTCTTTGTTGGAGCTTTGCAAACACATCTGCACGCTGACGCTGCCACCAGGGGGCAGTATAAGATAGAATCATTATTAAATACCGATTATGTTTAATACAAGTTTTAATGTTGTACAATGGAGATTTGGCAGATTTTCTCACCATGGTGCCTCCGAATGGCAACTAGTTCAGCATCCATGTTGCATCCGGTCTCTTCTCTGAGATCCCTCCAGCCCGTAAAAGTTAGTCTAATGTTGATCCTCTCTCTCTTTCTCTGTCCCTTTTTGTCTTTCTATCCTCCAGTAACACCGTCTTCCACTTCTTTTATGAGTCAGCAACAGAGCCTGTTCCAAACGAGCTATGTGTTGATATCCAGTTGCTAGCAAATGTCTTTCGCCTGTGGGCATCATAAGATAAATCTTAAAGTAGCTTCTTTAATTTCCAAAAGATCTGTCTGCATGAAGAACTGGTTTTAGTTGTGTCATTTTCCTTTGTGTCTTTGAGCGAGGGGAGCCGACAGCGCCCCCTGCTGCTGACGCGGCACAGCACAGTTTATTGGGACCAAAGCGGCTGCCTGAGGTAGAAGGTTCTGGCTTCTGAAAGCAACAGAATGAAGCAGAAATTCTTTCACAGGGAAAGTTTTCTCTGTCGTTTATGTCGGCCACTTCTTCCCAAACAGCCTTTAATGTGATTTCTTCAGAACTCCACGTCAGCTGAGATGATTTGCTGTTTGGATTCAGTTTCATGTGAATGACGGGGGCTTTTGATCGGGGGTTAGGATTAGGGCGTTTTTAAAGTGGGAGCTGGTCTGGGCGCCTGCTTGTCCCCTCTGCAGGCGAGAGCTTCGAACCGAGGCCCGGATCTGAGCGTCTGGACTCGCTCTGTGTGTCGTTAAAGAGGTTCAGATCCTGTTTTGCTTCATGCCTCTTGTTCTTTTGGCATCATTAAAGCAAAACAACGGTGCTGTGTAAATAGTCATGGAAACGCAGAGGCCTGCAGCTGAAGGCTGAGGCCAGCCAGAGTTTTTCCAGCTATGTGAGCCACCAAACCCCCCACCGAAACCAGCGCTGCAGGCTGAAACACACTCATCCTGACCTCATCTGTGTGTACAAAACTCAATTTAAACCAGGCTGCGTGCAGACAAACGGCCAAGGATGCCAGTGCAGAAAACACATGAAAAATGGACGAGCCAGGAATGGACGAGGTTTGTTCAATTTCATTTAAAAAAGAAAACGTGGAGAACAATGAGATTTTGTCAAAACTAGTGAGAAAAGTCCTGAAAGGTCTGCAGCGCAGACAAACTTTACAGAAGAAACGTTGGTCAAAGTTAAAATAAAATCCCACATTTACAGCTGGTTTAGGGTTAAAGGTCACTTCACACACAATAAATCCTGTTTGATTTTCAGAATACTTCCTTTTAAAAATATATTAAATAGTAGAAATTAAATTAAATCTAAAATTTATTAAAATGAAATTAAATTAGTTAAAGTTAAACCTAGTTAAATAAAAGTATTAATTTAATTTAATTTAATTTAAGTTAATGAAAAATTGGTTTAATGAGATGCCTGGTTCATCTTTTCCAGCATTCACACAACCCGTCAAAAGCAAGGAAGGTTCAGAAATGGTAAAAATAGCAAAAAAAATCAGCTGAAATTGGAAACCCCACATTCTGGAGTCCAGTGAATGCAGCACAATGTAAAAGTTGATGGAAATAAAGATGTGGGGGGTGGATAATCCATATTTCTGTTCCTGTTTGCATGGTTCAGAGAACAGTTTAATTAACGAGTCTCTGCTGAACAGAAATCTCTGCTCTTTCAGAGCCGCATTACGTTCACATATTTCTGCATCACTCAGGGTTTAAACTGCCTGAGTGGACGCGGCTGCAGCGTTGCCAGATCATCTGGAAAAATAAGCATCCTAGAAAGTAAAACAAACCCAAACTTTTAAAAATAAAGTTATTTGTGACTTCAGACATAAAGTATGTGTTTCTGAGGACAGAAAATAAAGTAATTTAGTATATTTTCTAAATGTCCCTGTAATGTGGCCATGTTCATGAATCAGGCTGTAGATGCAGATGTAAGAGTTCACACAGCGATCCTGATGGTTTCTAAACACCGTCTGATGCGGAGAATTCCTGGAATGCAGCTTTGTGGCGGGAAGTTTGTGTTTCTGGTCATTAGAAATGAAGAAATGTCGTAGTTTTGGTTCAGACTCTGCATGACGTCTGCTGAAAGTCCAGCCTCTCGTCAGCTCTGAACAGGACTTTGTGTCTCCTCCGTCCTCACTCCGTCTGGAAACTCTGCTTGCTGGATTTTCCAGCCAGCAGCTGCTTCGTTATGAGCCTCACAGTGCGAGCAGGAGACACCGTGATCTGCTGGAAGAGACGATGGAAGCTCATCAGAGAAATAAAATGGCTCATTTTACAGCTTGTTTAAAGTTTCTTCATGTGTTTCCCTTCAATTCTTCTTCATGTGTTTTCATTCAGTTCTTCTTCATGTGTTTCCCTTCAATTCTTCTTCATGTGTTTTCATTCAGTTCTTCTTCATGTGTTTCCCTTCAATTCTTCTTCATGTGTTTCCCTTCAATTCTTCTTCATGTGTTTTCATTCAGTTCTTCTTCATGTGTTTCCCTTCAATTCTTCTTCATGTGTTTTCATTCAGTTCTTCTTCATGTGTTTCCCTTCAATTCTTCTTCATGTGTTTCCCTTCAATTCTTCTTCATGTGTTTTCATTCAGTTCTTCTTCATGTGTTTCCCTTCAGTTCTTCATGGCTGTGTCTCAATTCAGGGTAGGTTACAGCGTAGGCTACAATGTGTTTTACATCGTCTGCATACAGCTGAGCTTCCTGCCTGTAAAATGAGACGGCCTCTCTAGTGGACAAGAATTACCCATAGTGCTCCAGTCCTCCGTTGCCTGGCAACTACACATGCCAAGTTTGACTTAATACTGATCCCATTCCTCCACCAAAAACATGAAAATATGTTTAAAATGACAGAAAATGGTGGCAGTAATTTTATTTTTTATTTATTTTCATCTTCCTTTGTGTGAGGGAAGTGTACCAATACTGAGAGGGACACGTCCCGACATGTTTTTATTTAATTTCATGTCAAAGCTCTTCAGGATTCAGATTCAGACGTCCACTTTTCCACCGGTGACCCTGCGAATCGAGATGTAGAATAAACTTACGTCCATGTTGGTGAATCTGGAAGATTTTCTCCATTTTTCTGGTCCAGACTTTCTGGAATCCTCTCTGAGGATGGAAAGATGTCGGAGCTGCTTGTTGTTTCAGACGTAAACAATGTGTTTATGATAATCAGCTGAGCTCAGATTTTATTATGTTAAATAAACAAAATGTTTAAATGAACAAAAAGTTCTGGACTCATCATAACCTCAGTTATTAAAAAGATCATTTCATTTATTTTGATTATGTTTTACTTTAATCTAATTATCAAATATTTATTAATATTTATTATTATTATTATTATTATTAATAACCCATAAAGACCAAACTCATGTAAAACTGATCAGATGAGTACATTTCTTAGATGAGGTCCTTTCAACAAAATGTAAAATAAAAAAAAAAACAACATTTTATGGATATTTAATATTTTAATCACCATGTGACATGTCTACAGTGTAATATTCTGTGTTCTGGCGTCCGCTACAGCCAGAAAGAATCTGCTTGTGTTCAACATCTCGGACTGGAAATTAATGCCAAATGTGTGCATCATATATGTCACGCTGGGTTCTTATGGGTTAAAATGATCATGGCAATAATAATGAGGATAAAAACAATTGTGATAAAAATGTATAATAATTTTAACACTGAAAAAAACAAATAATTATTAGAGCCATTTAAAGTTATGTTTATTTTGTATGTTTTATTACATAACATTCTGATGGAACCATTTTTTATTGTTATAAGTAATGTATTATTTATCCTGCTATGGAAAATTTTGCTAGGTTTTGTATAGTTTTAATACTATTTTTGTCTTTATATGTTTTAGTTAAATTGTTATTTTAAGCTCCTTTTAACGTCCTGCATTAGGACCATGGAGAGAGAGCGCTGCAGTGCGCATGTTCAGTGGTTTTATAAACGAGGAGCTACAGTTTTTCTGACCGTAAATAGAGGAAAATATCTTTGTTTATATTTTGTTTGTTAGAGTAGTTGCTGTAGTTTTGTAGACGCAACACGTAAGTTTTTTTTTGTTTTTTTTTAAATTATTGCTTGTTTAATAAACGGAGATAAATTTTGTATCCATTTGCTTCGTTTTTGTCACGAGTCAGAAACCTCACGTCCTGCAAGAGTGACCAGAACAGGTTCTATCATGTTTACGTTACATTACCACTACAATATTAATAATCATAATAATAATGACTGAGATGATTATGACAAAAAATTTATAATTCCGTAAATGATTATAATAATCATGTTGATGTTGTATTAATAGTAATAGTAACCCATGAACTGTAACTAAATAATTACAATAATAATTTACTATAATATTTATGACAATAATTATGATAATAATCATTCATTCATTTTCTGAACCGCTTAATCCAATTCAGGGTCGCGGGGAAGCTGGAGCCTATCCCAGCCGGCTTTGGGCGACAGGCAGGGTACACCCTGGACAGCTCGCCAGTCCATCGCAGGGCCACACAGAGAGACGAACAACCACTCACACACACACACACACACATTCCTAGGGGCAATTTAGAGTAACCAGTTAACCTAACATCATGTCTTTGGATGGTGGGAGGAAGCCGGAGAACTCGGAGAGAACCCACGCATACACGGGGAGAACATGCAAACTCCACACAGAAAGGCCACTGACCGAACCCCTCCCCAGCCAAGGATCGAACCAGTGACTTCTTGCTGTGAGGCCACAGTGCTAACAACTATTCCACAGTGATATAATAATAATATCATATAATAATATAATAATAATTCTTATTGTTCTGATTATAAAAAAAGAAGAATGATGGTAGTTAAAAAAGGACTTTAATCTCAATGTCATCTCAAGTTTTTTTATTATTATATTTAATTACTATAAACTCTACTATAAATACTTTATATAATTATTTTCACTTTTAGAATATTTTACACAAATTATCATGTCCATCAACACGTCTGGCTGCATGTATGTGCAGAACACACACGTCACGCTGCATGTATGTGCAGAACACACACGTCACGCTGCATGTATGTGCAGAACACACACGTCATGCTGCATGTATGTGCAGAACACACACATCACGCTGCATGTATGTGCAGAACACACACGTCTGGCTGCATGTATGTGCAGAACACACACGTCATGCTGCATGTATGTGCAGAACACACACGTCATGCTGCATGTATGTGCAGAACACACACATCACGCTGCATGTATGTGCAGAACACACACGTCATGCTGCATGTATGTGCAGAACACACACGTCATGCTGCATGTATGTGCAGAACACACACGTCATGCTGCATGTATGTGCAGAAAACACATGTCTGGCTGCATGTATGTGCAGAAAACACACGTCTGGCTGCATGTATGTGCAGAAAACACACGTCTGGCTGCATGTATGTGCAGAACACACACGTCACGCTGCATGTATGTGCAGAACACACACGTCACGCTGCATGTATGTGCAGAACACACACGTCACGCTGCATGTATGTGCAGAACACACACGTCACGCTGCATGTATGTGCAGAACACACACATCACGCTGCATGTATGTGCAGAACACACACGTCATGCTGCATGTATGTGCAGAACACACACGTCATGCTGCATGTATGTGCAGAACACACACGTCTGGCTGCATGTATGTGCAGAACACACACGTCACGCTGCATGTATGTGCAGAACACACACGTCATGCTGCATGTATGTGCAGAACACACACGTCATGCTGCATGTATGTGCAGAACACACACATCATGCTGCATGTATGTGCAGACACACACATCACGCTGCATGTATGTGCAGAACACACACATCACGCTGCATGTATGTGCAGAACACACGTCATGCTGCATGTATGTGCAGAACACACACATCACGCTGCATGTATGTGCAGAACACACACGTCACGCTGCATGTATGTGCAGAACACACACGTCACGCTGCATGTATGTGCAGAACACACACGTCACGCTGCATGTATGTGCAGAACACACACATCACGCTGCATGTATGTGCAGAACACACACGTCACGCTGCATGTATGTGCAGAACACACACGTCATGCTGCATGTATGTGCAGAACACACACGTCATGCTGCATGTATGTGCAGAACACACATCACGCTGCATGTATGTGCAGAACACACACGTCATGCTGCATGTATGTGCAGAAAACACACGTCATGCTGCATGTATGTGCAGAACACACACGTCATGCTGCATGTATGTGCAGAACACACACGTCATGCTGCATGTATGTGCAGAAAACACACGTCATGCTGCATGTATGTGCAGAACACACACGTCATGCTGCATGTATGTGCAGAACACACACGTCATGCTGCATGTATGTGCAGAACACACACGTCATGCTGCATGTATGTGCAGAAAACACACGTCATGCTGCATGTATGTGCAGAACACACACGTATGGCTGCATGTATGTGCAGAAAACACACGTCATGCTGCATGTATGTGCAGAACACACACATCACGCTGCATGTATGTGCAGAACACACACATCACGCTGCATGTATGTGCAGAACACACACATCACGCTGCATGTATGTGCAGAACACACACGTATGGCTGCATGTATGTGCAGAAAACACACGTCATGCTGCATGTATGTGCAGAACACACACATCACGCTGCATGTATGTGCAGAACACACACATCACGCTGCATGTATGTGCAGAACACACACATCACGCTGCATGTATGTGCAGAACACACACATCACGCTGCATGTATGTGCAGAACACACACATGCATGTATGTGCCCCTCCAGCTCCAGCAGCAGCCAGCGGAGGCTTTTCCTTAAACAGCTGCTGGTCGCTGGAGTCCCTGCAGGGAAGTCTGGATCCTCTGAGCTGCGGCAGACCGTTGGCGCCATCATGTGGTCGGAAGCTCTGGTTGTTCTTCCGGGATGAAGCAGCTGTGAAACATGGAATGATGGGAACAGAAAGCTGGAAGAGCAGCAAGTTTCAGTCCAAAGAGCTGCTGATGTTTGCTGCTTCAGATCAACACAAGTCCTGAGGTTCAGTTTAACCTGCAGGAGTTTCGTCCTGACGTTCGTCATCAGTCACTAAAAGTTTCATTCGTTCATGATTTAGTGAATAAAAACCACGGGAAGAGTTCAGTAAACACATCTTCATATCTGGACATAAAACTCTTTCATTTCTCTTCCAACTAAACACAATCAGCAGCAGTTAGCTGCTGAAGCTAAACACGATCAGTGTGTGGAACATCTGTGTCTTCTTGCTTCTACAGGACGATCAATAGCTGATGATCAGTGACACCATTGATTGATTGAGATCGTTTTTGTCAGTGACTTGTTTCTGGCTGCAAGTCCAGGTCGGTACGAGCCATTTTTTAGTGTTTCAGTTCTGTAAAACCTGATCGCTGTTGTGTTTCCATGGCAACCACACCCTTATGGCCTCAACACCAATATTCTGAAATTTTCCTCCTAATAATTTGCACAGAAATATTTTTATGTCAGCGGGAACGTTCACATCAGCGAGGAAAGTTTTATTTTCCTCCAACTATTCTATTCTATTCTATTATATTCTATTCTATTATATTCTACAGTCATTTAGCAGATGCTTTCATCCAAAGCGACTTACATCTGAGTGAGAACAACACTGGTGGACTGTCCAGTTGGACGCAGATCCTTCCATGAAGTGCTACAGGCTTTTTTGTTTGTTTGTTTGTTTTTTGTTTACTCCCTTCCCACCCCACAATATTCTCTATGTTACAATACAAAGAATTAATACCATAAAGTTTGTTGCAAAGAACTGGGCTAAGTTCTCCAACTTTCCAACAAATACAGCTAAACTAAGTGTTGAAGTTCTCCTTGAAGAGCTGAGTCTTCAGCTGGGTCTTAAAAGTAGACAGGGACTCTGCAGAGCGGACAGAGTTTGGGAGATCATTCCACCATCGTGGAACAACAGAGAAAAAGAGTCTGGCTGGTGATTTAGTCCCACGTTGTGGTGGTAACATGAGGCGTCTTTCACTGGTGGAACGTAGCTGTGGAGAGGGAGTGTAGGCCTGGATTAGGGAGTGAAGGTAGACGGGAGCCGTTTGAGTTATTGTTTTGTAAACCTCTAAATTTGATGCGTTCTGCAACCGGAAGCCAGTGAAGGGCGATTAGCAGCGGAGTGACATGAGCCCGTTTGGTTTGGTTGAAAACCAAACCAAACAGATGTTCTGGATCATCTGCAGAGGTTTAACCAGCATGCAGGCAGACCTGCCAGGAGGGAACTGCAGTAATCGATGCGTAAGATGACCAGAGCCTGAACCAACAGCTGAGTCGTGTGTTCTGTCAGGTACGTCTGATTCTCTTGATGTTGTAGAGAGTATATCGGCAACTGCAGATTTTTTTTTTAAAAATTCACATCGGACAGATAAACAATCAACCAATCAGAGAAGGCGTGTTGACAAGGTCGCCAGAGACGGTCACGAGCTTTGTCACTGCTGCTTCATTCAGACTTGGTATCACCATGGCAACCATGGCTGAGCATCTTATTGTCTGATTGTTCTCTATTTCTCCAAGCTACCAGTTAGCTGCCAAACCAGTTATCAGCTGCCAAAGCAGTTATCAGCTGAATCCGTTAGCCGCTGAAGCTACCAGCTAGCTGCCAAAGCAGTTAGCTGCTGATTCCGTTAGCCGCTGAAGCTACCAGCTAGCCGCCAAAGCAGTTAGCTGCCAAAGCAGTTAGCTGCCAAAGCAGTTAGCTGCTGAAGCCGTTAGCTGCTGAAGCAGTTAGCTGCTGAAGCTAGCAGTGAGCTGCTGAAGCTGTTAGCCGCTGAAGCAGTTAGCTGCTGAAGCTAGCAGTGAGCTGCTGAAGCTGTTAGCCGCTGAAGCAGTTAGCTGCTGAAGCAGTTATCTGCTAAAGCTAGCAGTTAGCCGCTGAAGCCGTTAGCTGCTAACAATCTCCCCACCAGAGGGAGGACCCTGACATACTGTCAGCTGATTGGTGGGCAGATTCATGACTACCTGTGTGAATCAGCAATAAGAACAAAACTGGAACAGGATTTATAGTTGTTTAAAGCCAGAAGATGAGATAAAGGACAAAAATCTGCTGGTTGCCATAGAAACAGAACATAGATCAAGGTTTACTGAACCAAACTGGCCTGTACCGACCTGGGCCCACTGGTGGAGACTTCAGCAATCAACTGGAGCTGTCCATCGGTCTGGGAACGTTGTAAGATCTGCAGTCCATCATCCTGTACACAGACAGATTCAGGAGTGAACGGACCAGCAGGACGTCTCAGCAGGACATCCCAGCAAGCTCAGACCAAAGTAGATCTCCATTTCAGACTCTCCAGTTAGAAACAAACTGACCCAGTATGGCTTGTTGGGAGGTGTTGCAGGACATGGCAGCACGGTGCATGTTGGCAAAGCTGCATCTGGACAAACCACAAGATCTGTGGAACAAAGTTTGGTCCTTAAACTCCTCACAGCAGCTGTCCGGCTGGAAAAGCTGCAGTCGTTGAGCGGAGCATGACTTAGATCTGTCTGAAAGTGTCTCCTGCAGCAGGACGATGATCCCAATCGCAGCAGCAGGATTTTAATCAGGAAAGTTACCTGTCATGTTGGATTTGCTGAACCCTGAGAGCCGCTTTCAACCAGGTAACTGTAGGTGGAACTGTAGGAAACACGACATCTTTTCCTGCCCTGCAGCTTCATCCATCTTGTACCTGTTGTCAGCTGAAGCTTCTGAGCTGCTTCATCTGAACCCTGCTGGTGTTTTACTGTCATATGTATTGGGTTATTGGTTTCCAGCAGCTCGGAGTGCATCTTTCTGAGCGTTGCTGAGCTCTCTGCAGTGAATAACAAACAAGGGTCATGTTTGACTTTCTACACGTCTTCATGGCCGGAGTGTGAACCATCAGCAGCTCAGCATTTGTCCAGACTCAGATTCTTGGCATGTCTTCCTCCTGGTAAAAATAACCACCAACCCCCCAGCTCCATTACAAGCCCACTCTGGGGGGGTCTCACACCCACTTCAGTTGTTGCTGCAGCCTGTTGATGTGCAGCAGCAGGAGGGAGCCGAGCCCTGATTTGTGTTGTATCACCCGGACGGTTCTGCATCTCTTCAGATCTGTTCTTACACACCATGCTGAATGGGGGCTGAAATGCCCCCTGCAAAACCTGCCATCATGTCTAACTCTAGTTTCCGCGGTTACCGCACTATCTCGCAGCACCTGAACGACCTGAAGAAAGAGAACTTCAGCCTGAAGCTCAGGATCTACTTCCTGGAGGAGAAGATCCAGCAGAAGTTTGAGGAGAGCGGCGATGATGTGCACAGGAGGGTGAGTGACGGAGAAACAATGCTTTTCTGGAGATTTATTTTGTGCAGAGCATCATGTTTGTGTCTCTTTAAGCTGATTCAGACCGTAGCTTAGTTGCCTCCTTTGTTCTGCTTCAGATGGGAGCTGCACTTGTGCAGAATGATGTTTATAAGATGCAGCTTGGACGTGTCCAGCAGAGGACAATGAGGCTGCACGTACAGCATCCTTCATTTAGGTCAAACCGAAGTAAAAAATTAAGAAGTGCATTAAAAAGTACTGCAAATTAATTCTGCAAATGCTGCTTTTCCTTTCCACCTGGTTTGATATGAAAAACAGGCTGTGATGTTTAACACAGATCACAGTGAAATCCACCAGTCATGTGCTTCATGTTCTTCCTGCTTTGTTCATTTGTCTCTCACACTAACTAGTATGAAAAGCAAAAAGCTGGAAAAGTAAACAAAAGTGATCAGAAACATCTGCAGGAGCTTTTGATAACTAATTAGATAAAATGGAAACAGATCAGACAGATGGACAGAGCTTCACAAATACGAGAAGAAACTGACTCTAAAAGATGTGGGAAAAATGTCCCTGAGACTGTGGAGATCCCGCCATCTACAGCATTTAAAATAATCTGAAGAGTCAGAGACTTAAAGGAATCCCTGTATGCACGGGACATAAGAAGGGATGCTACATAATGCTAAACATCACCCTGGAATAACTTTCTACAGACGTGTTGCTGCGATGAGATTCACAGTCAGCTCATATTTTCCATGAAACTATAAAATGTCTGCCGGGGGTTTGTTGTGCACCACCATGCAACTATGATAAATGTCTGAAAAGATGTTCTGGGAACTGCATGCAGAGTTGTCAAACAGAGTTTACCTCTCTTGGGAATAAAGTATCTGCATCTCTTCTTAGAATGAATCCGGTTTAGTGAATTACCTAATGGATGGCTATTCAGGGCTCATCCAGAGGAGGCGGGGCCACGTGTCCAGGGCTTTAATAAAAACTATAAAATCTGAATGGAAAACGTAGAAAAACTTGAAGAACAGATGGTTTGAGCAGAAACTCTGCAACACTTGCAAAGCAAAGTCCCAGTTTTCACTGGAAACTGATTGAAACACATATTGTTAGCCTGTTAGCATACTCACCTAAGTCATCATTTAAGGTTTTATAGGGAAGGATGCACAACTGGATGTCATATTTAGGCTAAATATTAGATATTTAGCCTAAATGTCATATTTAGGCTAAATATCTAATATTCAGCCTAAATATCTCATATTCAGCCTAATTATGACTGAGGCAGGTTTGCTCGGAGGCTAATGATAGAAGCTTCTCCTACTGTAAGTGACCTGTGCTCCAGCCAACTGACCCACATTGATGTTTATGTGGAAGCATGATTCATGCTGTTTGCATGCACACGTGCACACCTGTGACCGGCTGCTTTTAGGGATGAAGTTCACCGTGGCAACGCTGACCTGTAAATCCACCCTGAGGCAGAGAATGTGCATGTGAGCAGACCGTCAGCCAGTTCAGTCCAGTTTGTTGCTACAGTCAGAGCCAACAGTTAAAAGTAGACGTGTTGCTGGACGCTGGGGGGGTTATATTACACCGGGGGGGGGGGGGTGTTGGAGACAGAAACAACAGGTGTTTCCACCCCTTCCAGCTATTTATAGCGCTTCTAGAGATCCAGGTCAGCACGTGAAACATGAGGGCTGCTTTTGTTGGGGGACGTTATCAAAATAAACTTTATCATAATTTAATAGCAACAACGTTGGATGAACAAATGCAATAATCTGGATTTATGTTGCATCGTTGTGTCACTTCAACAGTCTCACTTTTCCAGACTTCTGCTACAAGTTAAAAGAGAATTTTTTTATTTACACACATGTGCTGAAATGTTGATGTAAATACTTTCACAGCTGCTGTCAGCAAACAAACAAACATGGTTTTCTGTGGCTGAGAAATCTTGTGATGCTGAAATATTCTAACTGATGACAGAAGAAGATTATGGAGGAGTTTATGTAAGAAAATGTGCGGTGATAGATGCCAACAGGAGCGACTGCAGACTTATCACTGACGTTACTGTTTTCAGACAATGTTTTCATTTCTATTGAGCAGTCAGACAGAAAAAGGAGGAAGCAGGAAAGTTGGTTTGGTTGGCAGGAAGAGTTGAGTGTCATCTGCATAACGGTGAACATCATTATTATAAATTTACAGGAGCTCCAGAACGGATCTCTGGGAAACACCACTGGTTACTGGAGAGGGTTTTAACTTAACATTTTGTCATTTAAGATGTGAAACATAAATAACTAATTTGAAATAAAAAATAATAACTTAAAAATGTCAATATTTATATTTACATGATATATACAAAAAAGAATCCCTATCCATTAAACTGATACAATATCTTATCATGACCAAAGTGATGATTTACACCTAGTTCTTAAGTCAGTGCATCCACTAGGGGGCAGTACTGAGTTCAGAGTTCACCTCCTCATTCTGACTAACTGGTGTAAAACTGTCCAAAAACACCAGAACAAGAAGAAAATTGTGAATTTTTATTGCAGTTCTCAACTTTTTCTCCTAAACTCCTTCAGGCGCTTTTTATTTGGTGGTTTTTCATCCTCTTCCTGTTCCTCTTCTTCTTCTCTGGTTTTGTTCTTTTCTGTGGTTGCAACACTGCCCCCGGTTATTTCTGGTAGTATTGCTCTGATTTCTGCATCAATTGACGGATAGCTAAGCTCCCCGAGAACGGACCAAATCACACGCAAAACCAACGCAGGAGACGGGCGAAACTGTCCGTCCATCTGCGTATCTCCTCTCTACATCTCTTTTTGGTCTGTTTCCTGCTCATAAACTCCGGTTAAACCGTGACCATGAACGCATTCTATCTGATTCAACCTGCAGCTCTTGATGCTTTCGTTAATCACTCTCTTGCAGAATATTGAGTTGAAGGTTGAAGTTGAAAGTCTAAAAAAGGAGCTGGAGGAGAAGCAGGAGCTTCTGGACAAAGCCATGTAAGTAAGATTCAGATTTCCATCACACCCCTCCTGACCCTACAGCTCGTCACCTGTCTCTGGACTCTGTATTTTTTACTCTCCTGAACGTCGTTTCAGCTGATTGTGATGCTCAGATTTGCTGAAATACCTGAAGCGAAACTTGACAGAACCATAAAAACACACCTTTAATCGCAAGTTTGGTTGTTTCCCATTGAGTTCAGCAGGATCCTGCAGCTTCTCATCACATTGTTGTCTACATGTTATCTGACTGTTGTCTGACTGTTGTTTGACTGGTGTCTGTTCTCTGACTGTTGTCTGACTGTTGTTCAATCTGACTGTTGTCTGACTGTTGTCTGACTGTTGTTCCATCTGACTGTTGTCTGACTGTTGTTCCATCTGACTGTTGTCTGACTGTTGTTCCATCTGACTGTTGTGTGACTGTCGTCTGACTGTTGTTCCATCTGACTGTCGTCTGACTGTTGTTCCATCTGACTGTTGTCTGACTGTTGTTCCATCTGACTGTTGTCTGACTGTTGTTCCATCTGACTGTTGTCTGACTGTTGTTCCATCTGACTGTTGTGTGACTGTCGTCTGACTGTTGTTCCATCTGACTGTTGTCTGACTGTTGTTCCATCTGACTGTTGTGTGACTGTTGTCTGACTGTTGTTCCATCTGACTGTTGTCTGACTGTTGTTCCATCTGACTGTTGTCTGACTGTTGTTCCATCTGACTGTTGTGTGACTGTCGTCTGACTGTTGTTCCATCTGACTGTTGTCTGACTGTTGTTCCATCTGACTGTTGTGTGACTGTCGTCTGACTGTTGTTCCATCTGACTGTCGTCTGACTGTTGTTCCATCTGACTGTTGTGTGACTGTTGTCTGACTGTTGTTCCATCTGACTGTTGTCTGACTGTTGTTCCATCTGACTGTTGTGTGACTGTCGTCTGACTGTTGTTCCATCTGACTGTTGTGTGACTGTCGTCTGACTGTTGTCTGTTTTCTGACTGTTGTCATTTGTCCGACTGTTGTCAGTTATCTTACAGTTGTCTGACTGTCGTCTGACTGTTGTCTGTTATCTGACTGTTGTCTGGCTGTTGTCTGTTGTCTGACTGTTGTCTGTTATCTGACTGTCGTCTGACTGTCGTCTGTTGTCTGACTGTTGTCTGTTATCTGTCGTCTGACTGTCGTCTGTTGTCTGACTGTCGTCTGTTATCTGACTGTTGTCTGGCTGTTGTCTGTTGTCTGACTGTTGTCTGTTTTCTGACTGTCGTCTGACTGTCGTCTGTTGTCTGACTGTTGTCTGTTTTTAACTGTTTTCTGACTGTTGTCTGTTATCTGACTGTTGTCTGTTTTCAGACTGTTGTCTGACTGTCGTCTGTTGTCTGACTGTTGTCTGACTGTCGTCTGTTTTCTGACTGTTGTCTGTTTTCTGACTGTTGTCATTTATCTGACTGTCGTCTGACTGTTGTCTGACTGTTGTCTGTTTTCTGACTGTTGTCTGTTATCTGACTGTTGTCTGACTGTCGTCTGTTTTCTGACTGTTGTCTGTTTTCTGACTGTTGTCTGTTATCTGACTGTTGTCTGTTATCTGACTGTCGTCTGACTGTTGTCTGTTATCTGACTGTTGTCTGACTGTTATCTGACTGTTGTCTGTTATCTGACTGTCGTCTGACTGTTGTCTGTTATCTGACTGTTGTCTGACTGTTATCTGACTGTTGTCTGTTATCTGACTGTCATCTGACTGTCGTCTGACTGTTATCTGACTGTTGTCTGTTATCTGACTGTCGTCTGACTGTTGTCTGTTATCTGACTGTTGTCTGACTGTTATCTGACTGTTGTCTGTTATCTGACTGTCGTCTGACTGTTGTCTGTTATCTGACTGTCGTCTGACTGTTATCTGACTGTTGTCTGTTATCTGACTGTCGTCTGACTGTTGTCTGGCTGTTGTCTGTTGTCTGACTGTTGTCTGTTATCTGACTGTTGTCTGACTGTCGTCTGTTTTCTGACTGTTGTCTGTTTTCAGACTGTCGTCTGACTGTTGTCTGTTTTCTGACTGTTGTCTGTTTTTAACTGTTTTCTGTTATCTGACTGTCGTCTGACTGTCGTCTGTTGTCTGACTGTTGTCTGTTGTCTGACTGTCGTCTGTTTTCTGACTGTTGTCTGTTATCTGACTGTTGTCTGACTGTTGTCTGTTTTCTGACTGTTGTCTGTTATCTGACTGTTGTCTGACTGTTGTCTGTTTTTAACTGTTTTCTGACTGTTGTCTGTTATCTGACTGTTGTCTGACTGTCGTCTGTTTTCTGACTGTTGTCTGTTTTCTGACTGTTGTCTGACTGTTGTCTGTTTTTAACTGTTTTCTGACTGTTGTCTGTTATCTGACTGTCGTCTGTTGTCTGACTGTTGTCTGTTTTCTGACTGTTGTCTGACTGTTGTCTGTTTTTAACTGTTTTCTGACTGTTGTCTGTTATCTGACTGTTGTCTGTTTTCTGACTGTTGTCTGTTATCTGACTGTCGTCTGACTGTTGTCTGTTTTCTGACTGTTGTCTGGCTGTTGTCTGTTGTCTGACTGTTGTCTGTTATCTGACTGTTGTCTGACTGTCGTCTGTTTTCTGACTGTTGTCTGTTTTCAGACTGTCGTCTGACTGTTGTCTGTTTTCTGACTGTTGTCTGTTTTTAACTGTTTTCTGTTATCTGACTGTTGTCTGACTGTTGTCTGTTATCTGACTGTCGTCTGTCGTCTGACTGTCGTCTGTTGTCTGACTGTTGTCTGTTGTCTGACTGTCGTCTGTTTTCTGACTGTTGTCTGTTTTCTGACTGTTGTCTGTTATCTGACTGTTGTCTGACTGTTGTCTGTTTTCTGACTGTCGTCTGTCGTCTGACTGTCGTCTGTTGTCTGACTGTTGTCTGTTGTCTGACTGTCGTCTGTTTTCTGACTGTTGTCTGTTTTCTGACTGTTGTCTGTTATCTGACTGTTGTCTGACTGTTGTCTGTTTTCTGACTGTTGTCTGTTATCTGACTGTTGTCTGACTGTTGTCTGTTTTTAACTGTTTTCTGACTGTTGTCTGTTATCTGACTGTCGTCTGACTGTCGTCTGTTTTCTGACTGTTGTCTGTTTTCTGACTGTTGTCTGACTGTTGTCTGTTATCTGACTGTCGTCTGTCGTCTGACTGTCGTCTGTTGTCTGACTGTTGTCTGTTGTCTGACTGTCGTCTGTTTTCTGACTGTTGTCTGTTTTCTGACTGTTGTCTGTTATCTGACTGTTGTCTGACTGTTGTCTGTTTTCTGACTGTTGTCTGTTATCTGACTGTTGTCTGACTGTTGTCTGTTTTTAACTGTTTTCTGACTGTTGTCTGTTATCTGACTGTCGTCTGACTGTCGTCTGTTTTCTGACTGTTGTCTGTTTTCTGACTGTTGTCTGACTGTTGTCTGTTTTTAACTGTTTTCTGACTGTTGTCTGTTATCTGACTGTCGTCTGTTGTCTGACTGTTTTCTGTTTTTAACTGTTTTCTGACTGTTGTCTGTTATCTGACTGTCGTCTGACTGTTTTCTGTTTTTAACTGTTTTCTGACTGTTGTCTGTTATCTGACTGTTGTCTGACTGTTGTCTGTTTTTAACTGTTTTCTGACTGTTGTCTGTTATCTGACTGTTGTCTGACTGTTGTCTGTTTTTAACTGTTTTCTGACTGTTGTCTGTTATCTGACTGTTGTCTGACTGTTGTCTGTTTTTAACTGTTTTCTGACTGTTGTCTGTTATCTGACTGTCGTCTGACTGTTGTCTGTTTTTAACTGTTTTCTGACTGTTGTCTGTTATCTGACTGTTGTCTGACTGTTGTCTGTTTTCTGACTGTTGTCTGTTATCTGACTGTTGTCTGACTGTTGTCTGTTTTCTGACTGTTGTCTGTTATCTGACTGTTGTCTGACTGTTTTCTGTTGTCTGGCTGTTTTCTGACTGTCATCTGTCTGTTACAACCCTGCAGATCCACTGCTGAGACCCTGTCCAATCAGAATGAAGCAGAGCTCCAGCGTCGCCTGGCGGAGCGGCAGGAGGAGATCCTTCACATGCATGAGATCCTGGAAACCAAAGTGCAGCTGCTGCAAGAGGTTCGAACTCTTGCAGAAATATTTCTGTAACGAGACAGAAACGGCAAAAAGAGACTTTTGTCTGCAGGAGGCTGAACTGGCGAGAGAGGAGGCCCAGCAGATGGCGTCGCTGGCAGACTCTGAGGCCCAGCGCCGACTGGCTCTGGAGAGGGAGATGCTGGAGAGGATGGAGGAGCGTGGAGACTCAGGAGGTCTCCACAACCTGCAAACCTCCACAGACCAAGAGAGGTGATACATCTTTACAGGAGCAGTAAAAGCATTTTATTAGAATAAAAACTGATGTTAAACCCACATCAGGTGGAGAAAGAAGCATGTCGGCTCCACCAGCTACACCTGAGACGCCTCCTCTGAGTTTACTTCAAATCAGCATCTAAAAGATTCTTAAACATGTTTAGAAAGAGGTTATTTTCTGATTTAATTTTTTAATAATTTCATATGATTTTTTCAAGTATGTTCATGAGTTTTATTCATATTTCTTTCTGTCTTTGTAAGAAATTCTTTGTGCATATGTGTCTATTAACACATGTTATATACATGTTCAGTCTGCAAAATAATCATCTAAACCTGTCAGCTAGAACTCTGGTCTTCCTCTGCCTGTGTCACAGGGGGTCCCCAAGGCTCCATTCTGGGACCACTGTTGTTTTCCATAATCTAATAATAAGCTCTGATTGAATTTATGCAAAGATAAATATCATCTCTGCTGATGATGATGATGAGTCATTTTTGTTATTCAGATTCACTCAACCCAACCTAAGCTGCTGCTTAACGCAACAAAACCCAGTGCTGTTGTTTTCAGATGGCAAAGGGAGGTCATCTGAACTTCCTGAGCTTTCAGGTGCTGAAGGGGAAACTGGAACCACTTGCATCCTTGGTTTACGTTATACTGTTAATCGAAGACACACGTTAGATAGCTTGAAAGTAAAGTCAGGATTTCTCTTCAAAACGAGAATATTTGACACATCTTTGCCTCTGCTGGATGATGGTGATCTGGTTTGTATCTAGAAGAAACTAGATCCAGTTTGCCGTTGTGCTCTGTGTTTCATTACTGGCTGTGGAAATGTTGCACATTTCTGAGTTTTCCATCTTGACCAGGTCGCTCCTGGAAGAGATTTCTGACCTTATCGGAGTTTGTATTGGCTTAAATAAAGGCAGAAAAAAAGCACACAATTAGCAGGAATTGCACTTAGTGTCTCATTGATGCACATTTCCGTTTAATTTATGTCAATATGCAAGTCCAGAGGGTCAAGAAAAATTAATCATTTTTCACAAACCCTTTTATTCATGTTGTATTGATCCTCTCAGAGCAGCCAGAAACACGCCAACAGAGAAAGCTCCGCCCTCTGTCCTGCATTGGTCAACTGCTAGGAGTACTTATACTGAGCAGTAAAGGTGGGCGTGGCTTTCTTCTAGAGAACGTGCACAACCTGGAGAAGACGACCAATCACTGAGTCCCTCCCCTGGGACATAACTAACATTTCAAAGTGGAAAAAACTCTCTAAAACCAATCGTTTCCATCGCCATGGAAACCGAACGGTGAGAGTGCTGGAAACTCAAACGTGCTTAGGTGACAAAATCGCACTGTCTGTCCGATGAACATGTATCACTATAACACTGCAGAAAGCTCAGAAAACTCGACGTAGAATCATAGAGCTGCTTAAAAAAATATGGTTATTAATACGTGTATTGATTAAAAAGTACGATAAATTACTGTTTAAGTATCTGGGAGGTCCAGAATACGCAGCCGTCTCCAACATCCACTTATAAACCAGACAGATCACCTGTTTTCCATCGGGCTCAAGTTTGTCCCAGATCTTCTGCCGTAGCAAATCAATCAAATCAAATCAAATCAGAAATACTTTATTCCTCCCCGACGAGAAACTAATCTTAGTTAGTGATGTAGGAGACACGCCATTTAACGCAGGCTGGGATCATCAGAGATTTGTTTCCAGGAAGATGTCTGCAGCTGTTGGTTCTGTCCCCATCAGTGTACTGGTACGTTCACCGGGGCTGATACTGGTGCAGATACTGGTGTAGATACTGGTGTAGATACTGATGTAGATACTGGTGTAGATACTGGTGCAGATACTGGTGTAGATACTGGTGTAGATACTGATGTAGATACTGGTGTAGATACTGGTGTCGAAACTGGGACTGATACTGGTGTAGATACTGGTGCAGATACTGATGCAGATACTGGTGCAGATACCGGGACTGATACTGGTGTAGATACTGGTGTCGAAACTGGGACTGATACTGATGCAGATACTGGTGTCGAAACTGGGACTGATACTGGTGTAGATACTGGTGTCGAAACTGGGACAGAAACTGGGACTGATACTGATGCAGATACTGGTGTAGATACTGGTGCAGATACTGATGTAGATACTGGTGTAGATACCAGACCTACATACTGAATGTGTGCTCCTGGCTCTCCTCTGACTTTCCGTCTCTGTGCGACAGGCTGATGGAGGAGCTGAAGCAGCAGAAACATTCTCTGGTTCTGCAGGTCCGACAGCTGGAGGCCGAAGTCCAGAACCTTTCATCGTCTCTAAAGAAGAAGGAACGAGAAGCCGAGGTATTTCCTCCACGTCTCCTTCTCTTTGCTGCATGGCGTCATGTGACCTCAGACTGAAGCGGTTTAGTGGATAAAGGAGTCGCTGAACTGAACTCATCAACACAACTTTGTCAGATCAAAAGGTTTTCTGTCGGTTCTGCCGGTCCGGGCTTCAGATTCAGGTCTGAATGTGACGCAGCTGGACCAGAACTGAATTTTTCAGCTTTTAAACCCATCATGTCTGAGATACGGAGCTGCTTTTAGAAACACAGTGGAGCGTTGGTTGACTGGTCTGATTCAACTGGTTCTACTGCTGGAAACCAGTCTACCCTGGTCCAGTCCAGTCTACAGTGGTCCAGTCCAGTCTACCCTGGTCCAGTCCAGTCTACACTGATCCAGTCCAGTCTACAGTGGTCCAGTCCAGTCTACCCTGGTCCAGTCCAGTCTACACTGATCCAGTCCAGTCTACAGTGGTCCAGTCCAGTCTACCCTGGTCCAGTCCAGTCTACACTGATCCAGTCCAGTCTACAGTGGTCCAGTCCAGTCTACCCTGGTCCAGTCCAGTCTACCCTGGTCCAGTCCAGTCTACAGTGGTCCAGTCCAGTCTACCCTGGTCCAGTCCAGTCTACACTGATCCAGTCCAGTCTACAGTGGTCCAGTCCAGTCTACCCTGGTCCAGTCCAGTCTACACTGATCCAGTCCAGTCTACAGTGGTCCAGTCCAGTCTACAGTGGTCCAGTCCAGTCTACCCTGGTCCAGTCCAGTCTACCCTGGTCCAGTCCAGTCTACACTGATCCAGTCCAGTCTACAGTGGTCCAGTCCAGTCTACCCTGGTCCAGTCCAGTCTACACTGATCCAGTCCAGTCTATACTGGTCCAGTCCAGTCTACCCTGGTCCAGTCCAGTCTACCCTGGTCCAGTCCAGTCTACCCTGGTCCAGTCCAGGCTACACTGGTCCAGTCCAGTCTACACTGGTCCGGTCCAGGCTACACTGGTCCAGTCCAGTCTACACTGGTCCAGTCCAGTCTACCGTGGTCCAGTCCAGTCTACACTGGTCCAGTCCAGGCTACACTGGTCCAGTCCAGTCTATACTGGTTCAGTCCAGTCCAGGCTACACTGGTTCAGTCCAGTCTATACTGGTCCAGTCCAGTCCGGGCTACCATGGTCCAGTCCAGTCTATACTGATCCAGTCCAGTATACACTGGTCCAGTCCAGGCTACACTGGTCCAGTCCAGTCTATACTGGTCCAGTCCAGTCCAGGTTACACTGGTCCAGTTCAGTCTACACTGATCCAGTCCAGTCTACCGTGGTCCAGTCCAGTCTACCGTTGGTCCAGTCCAGTCTACCGTTGGTCCAGTCCAGTCTACACTGGTCCAGTCCAGTCTACCCTGGTCCAGTCCAGGCTACACTGGTCCAGTCCAGTCTATACTGGTCCAGTCCAGTCTACCCTGGTCCAGTCCAGTCTACACTGATCCAGTCCAGTCTACAGTGGTCCAGTCCAGTCTACCCTGGTCCAGTCCAGTCTACCCTGGTCCAGTCCAGTCTACAGTGGTCCAGTCCAGTCTACCCTGGTCCAGTCCAGTCTACACTGATCCAGTCCAGTCTACAGTGGTCCAGTCCAGTCTACCCTGGTCCAGTCCAGTCTACACTGATCCAGTCCAGTCTACAGTGGTCCAGTCCAGTCTACCCTGGTCCAGTCCAGTCTACCCTGGTCCAGTCCAGTCTACACTGATCCAGTCCAGTCTACAGTGGTCCAGTCCAGTCTACCCTGGTCCAGTCCAGTCTACACTGATCCAGTCCAGTCTATACTGGTCCAGTCCAGTCTACCCTGGTCCAGTCCAGTCTACACTGATCCAGTCCAGTCTACCCTGGTCCAGTCCAGTCTACCCTGGTCCAGTCCAGTCTACCCTGGTCCAGTCCAGGCTACACTGGTCCAGTCCAGTCTACACTGGTCCGGTCCAGGCTACACTGGTCCAGTCCAGTCTACACTGGTCCAGTCCAGTCTACCGTGGTCCAGTCCAGTCTACACTGGTCCAGTCCAGGCTACACTGGTCCAGTCCAGTCTATACTGGTTCAGTCCAGTCCAGGCTACACTGGTTCAGTCCAGTCTATACTGGTCCAGTCCAGTCCGGGCTACCATGGTCCAGTCCAGTCTATACTGATCCAGTCCAGTATACACTGGTCCAGTCCAGGCTACACTGGTCCAGTCCAGTCTATACTGGTCCAGTCCAGTCCAGGTTACACTGGTCCAGTTCAGTCTACACTGATCCAGTCCAGTCTACCGTGGTCCAGTCCAGTCTACCGTTGGTCCAGTCCAGTCTACCGTTGGTCCAGTCCAGTCTACACTGGTCCAGTCCAGTCTACCCTGGTCCAGTCCAGGCTACACTGGTCCAGTCCAGTCTACCCTGGTCCAGTCCAGTCTACCCTGGTCCAGTCCAGGCTACACTGGTCCAGTCCAGTCTACACTGGTCCGGTCCAGGCTACACTGGTCCAGTCCAGTCTACACTGGTCCAGTCCAGGCTACACTGGTCCAGTCCAGTCTACCGTGGTCCAGTCCAGGCTACACTGGTCCTGTCCAGGCTACACTGGTCCGGTCCAGTCTATACTGGTTCAGTCCAGTCCAGGCTACACTGGTTCAGTCCAGTCTATACTGGTCCAGTCCAGTCCGGGCTACCATGGTCCAGTCCAGTCTATACTGATCCAGTCCAGTATACACTGGTCCAGTCCAGGCTACACTGGTCCAGTCCAGTCTATACTGGTTCAGTCCAGTCCAGGCTACCCTGGTCCAGTCCAGGCTACACTGGTCCAGTCCAGTCTACCGTGGTCCAGTCCAGTCTACACTGGTCCAGTCCAGTCTATACTGGTCCGGTCCAGTCTACCGTGGTCCAGTCCAGGCTACACTGGTCCTGTCCAGGCTACACTGGTCCAGTCCAGTCTATACTGGTTCAGTCCAGTCCAGGCTACACTGGTTCAGTCCAGTCTATACTGGTCCAGTCCAGTCCGGGCTACCATGGTCCAGTCCAGTCTATACTGATCCAGTCCAGTATACACTGGTCCAGTCCAGGCTACACTGGTCCAGTCCAGTCTATACTGGTCCAGTCCAGTCCAGGTTACACTGGTCCAGTTCAGTCTACACTGATCCAGTCCAGTCTACCGTGGTCCAGTCCAGTCTACCGTTGGTCCAGTCCAGTCTACACTGGTCCAGTCCAGTCTACCATGGTCCAGTCCAGTCTACCGTTGGTCCAGTCCAGTCTACACTGGTCCAGTCCAGTCTACCCTGGTCCAGTCCAGTCTACACTGGTCAGGTCCAGTCTACCGTGGTCCGGTCCAGTCTACACTGGTCCGGTCCAGTGTACACTGGTCCAGTCCAGTCTACCCTGGTCCAGTCCAGTCTAGTCCAGGCTACACTGGTCCAGTCCAGTCTACCCTGGTCCAGTCTCGTCCAGTCTACCCTGGTCTAGTCAAGTCTACACTGGTCCAGTCCAGTCCAGTCCAGGCTACACTGGTCCAGTCTACACTGGTCCAATTCAGTCTATACTGGTCCAGTCCAGTCTACCCTGGTCCAGTCCAGTCTACACTGGTCCAGTCCAGTCCAGTCCAGTCCAGTCTACACTGGTCCAGTCCAGTCCAGTCCAGGCTACACTGGTCCAGTCTACACTGGTCCAATTCAGTCTATACTGGTCCAGTCCAGTCTACCCTGGTCCAGTCCAGTCTACACTGGTCCAGTCCAGTCCAGTCCAGTCCAGTCTACACTGGTCCAGTCCAGTCCAGTCCAGTACAGTCCAGTCTACACTGGTGCCCTCTGACTGGTTCGTCCTGACTGGGTACCAGATCCACCAGCTGCCTCTCAGTGGGTTTGCTGGAAACTGGCTCCACCTGGTGGTCGCTGCTCTGAACTGCATACATAGTAAACCTTTATTTATAATTGAAATAAAATAATCGATCAGAGTATCGATTGTTTCAGTAGATTCACGATAACCCATAAAATAAAACAACAAAGACAAGAAAAAGTTCATCTTAAAACATTTAGAAGTTTTTTGGATGTTTTTCATGTTTAAACTTATCTGGTCCGAAAGAGGGACGGATCCTCTCCAGAACCAGAACCTCAACGGTTCCGATAGATCCCTCAGAACCCGGATGTGGGATCATCCGGACTGAGAACAGTGGGAAAGGCAGAAACATCCGTAGAAAGTCCTTCCAGGATCCTGGAGGATTTCTGTTGGAACCTGGAACCTGGTGAGGAGGGACAGGGTCCTGGTGAGACCGGGTCCTGGTGGGACCGGTTCCTGGTGGGACCGGGTCCTGGTGGGACCGGGTCCTGGTGGGACCGGTTCCTGGTGGGACCGGGTCCTGGTGAGACCGGGTCCTGGTGGGACCGGTTCCTGGTGGGACCGGGTCCTGGTGAGACCGGGTCCTGGTGGGACCGGTTCCTGGTGAGACCGGTTCCTGGTGGGACCGGGTCCTGGTGGGACCGGGTCCTGGTGAGACAGGGTCCTGGTGGGACCGGGTCCTGGTGAGACCGGGTCCTGGTGAGACCGGTTCCTGGTGGGACCGGGTCCTGGTGGGACCGGGTCCTGGTGAGACAGGGTCCTGGTGGGACCGGGTCCTGGTGAGACCGGGTCCTGGTGGGACCGGGTCCTGGTGGGACCGGGTCCTGGTGAGACCGGTTCCTGGTGGGACCGGGTCCTGGTGAGACCGGGTCCTGGTGGGACCGGGTCCTGGTGAGACCGGGTCCTGGTGGGACCGGGTCCTGGTGAGACCGGGTCCTGGTGGGACCGGTTCCTGGTGAGACCGGGTCCTGGTGAGACCGGGTCCTGGTGGGACCGGTTCCTGGTGGGACCGGGTCCTGGTGAGACCGGGTCCTGGTGGGACCGGGTCCTGGTGGGACCGGACTGCAGAACCCTGCAGACGTCTCCGCTCCTCTAGCCTCCATCAGATGGACCTCTGCTCCACGCCGCGCCTCCTTCTCTGTCGTTTACTCCTCTCCTGGAGGAGGAGGCGGAGGAGACCCCTCCTCCTCTCCATCAGTCCGTCGTCCCGCCTCTGATTAGGATTAATTGATCTTTGATTGCGCCTCATTCTGGCTGGACAAGGTGACGGATGGAGACGCTCTCTGGACCCTGAGGAGATCGAGTCTCCTGTGAAGGTTGCCATGGCAACAACACATCCATCCCGCTGTGATGGCGGAGGATGGATGATGAAGATCATCTGTGGGAGGAAGGTGATGTCAGGTGATGTTCATGCCTTTTCCCCCTGGGAAAGGCATGAACTCATTCCAGGCTGACAACATGGAAACGTCTCCTCTGTTCAGACTCAAACGGTCACACAGAGGCAGGAAGTTGCTCCATATGATCAACTTTCATCACTGAACTAATCACAGATTTTAACCTGTATTCTAATAACAGCGGAAATCCTCTAAAAATGTCACTTTTCACCGAAACAAAGTGAAATTTCCAAGTTTTCATGGTTTTTATCTGCAAATAAAACAGACTGAGCTGATTTTCTGTCAGCAGAAAACAGTTAAAACATTAAAAAGTGTCAATATTTCCAATAAAAACCTTCCATTTTTACCACATCAGCTTTTTAACTATAACTGTGCAGCAAAGAGCACCCCCCTCCCACCCCCATTCACCCCCGTTTTACTGGAAATGGTTCAGTCCAGCCCACTGCGAGATGTCTCACTCCTACACTAAAATCAGAAGTGTTTCTTTTCTCTGCAGGATTGCTCATTTTAAAAAACTTAATCGACAACAAAAACACAGCAGATATTACATGTTTGTCCAGTTAATGTCTCCTTATGTGTTAAACACTCATCAAACACATAATCATACGTGTTCATGGTGTATTATTAATTTTTTTTTTTTTATATTATTTTTCATGATTTTGCGCAATCACTTGAAAAATACCTGCTAAAATATCTATCTATCTATCTATCTGTTCATGTATGAAACTGTTACAGAAATAAAATGGAAAAAGGGTTTTTCTAAATGTAAACAGATTTATTATAATCTCATAGATATATGCATTTTAATTAAGAGTTTATATGATCTTTTCTTATTAAACACCATTTATCAATAAAATAATGAATAAAAGTAATTAAGGAGACGCAATATTTTATTTTAGGTTTTTAAAAAATAATATAAAACATACTTTTACCATTTAATTAGGGAAGTAATTTCAATTTTAGATTTTTTTTTATTTTTTTATTTATTTTTTTTTAATATATCAAAGTCCGGGTCTGGTTGTTGCTGCAGAGTGATGCATCTTCTCATTCACAAATGGTCTCTGTTTTCTGTCAACGCTGCCTGAATGTCCGCAGTCTGACAGCCGAGCTGCTGCTGGACCGAACCGAACCGGAGCGAGGACCCGGTCAGAACCCGGTGGGGGGGGGGGGGGGGGCAGCAGAAGGGGAAAGGTGCTGTTTCTGCTCCTCTGCGGGGAGATGAAGTCACGTGAGCACGCGGCAGGAAACGCAGGAGGACACGGTCTGAAAGCGGAACCAGTCCGCTGAGAACATCTGGACCGAAACCTGAAGGTCGCGCGAGGAGGTGGAGACGTAACACGTCCACTCTGCGTGGAGATCCCTGATCCGGATCACGTCGCTGCGCAGGATCAGAGATCTGGCTTCAGTCGCGCGCTGGATGCTGCAGCAGCTTCCTCACATCTCAGTCGCGCGCCTCCGGTCTTCACGAGAACAAACGGTTTGGACCCGGTTCTGATCCGGTTCTGCTTAGTCTGACAGCCGCGGCAGCGTGACGTGGAACCGCCTCTGAGACCTGATGAATAACTATCATTGATTGACTGATTGATTGATGGATTGAAGTGGGCGGTTCCGTCTGGGTTTGTGGACCCACCAGGACCATCCTGACCCGCCGGACCGGGCAGAACTTGCTGGTGATGCTGGACGTGGTGAGGATGAAGGAGGCCTGCAGGATCTGCGCCCGCGAGCTCTGCGGGAACCAGCGGCGCTGGATCTTCCACCCGGGGGCCAAGCTCAACCTGCAGGTTCTGCTGTCCCACGCCCTGGGCCAGGACCTGGCCCGGGACGGCCGCGGGGAGTTCGCCTGCTCCAAGTGCACCTTCATGCTGGACCGGATGTACCGCTTCGACACGGTGATCGCGCGCGTAGAGGCGCTGTCCCTGGAGCGCCTCCACAAGCTGCTCCTGGAGAAGGAGCGCCTCAGGCAGTGCATCGGAGGCCTCTACCGGAGGAACAACCCTGAGGAGGGTGGGGGGGCTCCGCCTGGGTCCGAGGAGGCGCCCCAGGACCCGCCGGTGGTGGATCTGTCCGCTCTGGGGGACGGGAGGTACTCTGACCTGATCCAGGATGACCTGGCTTACTCTGTCTACGAGTCCTGGGCAGATAAGGAGGACCTGACCCTGGAGCAGCCCCCCCACCAGTGCTCCGGACCCGAGTCCCTGTCCTGCCAAAAGCCAAGGCGGTGCCGGGGGTGCGCCGCGCTCCGGGTTGCCGACTCGGACTATGAGGCGGTTTGTAGGGTACCGAGGAAGGTGGGACGCAGGAGCACTTCCTGCGGCCCCTCCACGCGCTACTCTGCACCCCCCCAG
Source organism: Telmatherina bonti (assembly GCF_933228915.1). Taxonomy (NCBI): domain Eukaryota; kingdom Metazoa; phylum Chordata; class Actinopteri; order Atheriniformes; family Telmatherinidae; genus Telmatherina; species Telmatherina bonti. The sequence continues at coordinate 5,513,474 of NC_136626.1, read as the reverse complement.
GGGGCGGAAGACCCAACCAGAGACTCCGAGGCCACCACCGTCTTTGAGTCTCCTTCGGCTGGAATGGAGACGGACAAGACCCCATGTGGTCCGAAGACTCCCAGCCCCGCCTCATCTGTAGAGTCTCTGGAAGCCGGCTGCGTCCCGACAAACCAAAAAACCAGAGAAGAAGACGAGCCAGAGGAGGCTCCTGCAAGAAGGGAGCCGCCGTGGGACAAACCCCCCAGTGAGAGCTCCTTTTCTGGGCTGGAGGTGATGCTGAGCCTCCTGCGGGGGTGGGAGTACCGGCCCGTAAAGCCCCGCGGGGGCAGCAAGCTCCCTGTCCTGGTCCGGGCCAAGCTGGAGCAAAGCCTGTCTCCTCACCCACCCGTCCCGCTGAGGTCGCCCTGCGGGGGGGCGGCGGACGACACGTTCCCCGAGCAGACCGTCCCAGAGGTGGTGGTCCCCTGTCCTCAGCAGGAGCTGGAGGCGGAGCTTGCAGAGATGGAGGCGCAGTGGGCGGATGATTACGTTCTGTTTGGGCCGTTTGGCTTCCAGCAGGTCAGGAACAGAACAGCAGGAAGACCCGAAACGTCTCGTCACCACGCTACAAACATTTAGCTTTAATAGCTCAACTTTACCGTCAGGACAGTTTCTGGAATTTCTGCATCATTTAGGGGCGTGTCCTTTTGATTGGCAGGTACCCGATGCCCAGCAGCATGAGGCAGAATGTAGAACAACCGCGGATTTTACCGGCTAACAGCGTGACTTCTCGTTAGCCCACTTACCTCTGTTAGCTTGTTAGCTCCCGTTAGGTTCGGGTTAGCTCGGTTAGGTCTGTTAGCTACGGGAAGCTTGGAGTAGGTGTCAGTAATCCACCCGCACGTCCACAGCGCCCCCTCCTGGAGCGATGGGAGCAGATAGAGAGCAAATCAGCTTTCAGAAACCGACGGGTGACATCACGGAGGCTCCGCCCATCTTTTTATTTGCAGTCAATGGCGTGTTTTGTCTGATGTGTGTTGCAGTGGGGAACCCCCCCCCCCCCCCCCCCCCCCCCCCCCACACACACACACACGGTCTTTAGTTATAAGTTTTACTCCTGGAGGGCTTAATGTACGGAGGCAGAAGAGGGACAAAAGTAGTCCAACCTGTAACCGGCACAAATTATACATAAATATTTACGTCCAGATTGAATCCGTAGATCGGATTCGGAACGTTACTTTAACATGAAGAATTCACTTTTGTCCCTGTTTTAGCTCCATACAGGTGTTTTATGGCGTGATCCCGATCAGAAAGATGATTTTAAAGTAGTTTTACCGTTAAAACAGAATAAAATCCAGTTTTTAGGTTTTATTTAATGCTGAGTCTTCCAGCTTCCTTCCATACCGGATCTCTCGCCTTCATCTCCTCTGAGAAAACGCCACTTTGATTACCCTCGAGTATGGGAAGATAAAAGCATTGATACCCCACTTTTCACCTGTCTCCTAGCAACCCCCTGCGTTGCCGGGGCAACAGTCTCCGTGCTGCAGCAGTTTGGCCTTCATAACTTCCATTGTTATGCTAACGATGGCTTTAAAAGAGGTTGTTTGTCCCAGGAGGAAGCAGAGACGAGACAGGACTGTGTCCACAAGTCCAGACCAGTTTAAACTGGTTCTGGACTGGTTTCAGTGGGAGATGTGTTGTAACCGAGTCAGACGTAGAAAAGGGAAGTGAAAGCAAATCCTGACTGGCTTCGGCAGATTTCACTCTTCTTTCAGTGAAACTCGTCTTTGTGTCTGAAAGACAGTCGGTCCCAGAGTGACGTCACGTCAGACGGTAAACAACCTGCTGCCATGGCAACAGTTGCCTCCTGAGCGCCCACTTTCACTCCTTCATTAACCCAGCTGCTGCGGCGTCTGCTGGTTCAAGTCCAGGAAACTTTATTTATACATCACATTTCAGACATCAGGATGTGTTTCACGTTGTAGAAGAGATTAAAATACAGTAAAACATCATGAAAAGGTTTTTACAGGATCATCATTAAATCATGTAAAATAAGTGAAATAAGATGAGAACCAGGCTGGATCAGCTGAAGGATGCAGCGCAGAAAAACAACACAAAATAAAACTTCCCTTCAATTTACAGAGAAATGGTTTTTAAAAAAAGATTCCTATATCAAAATTCATTAAAAAGACATGAAACTGAAATAAAACGCGGTACAAAAAAAAAAAAAAACTGGAAAAAATAGTAAAACCAGATTAAATCACACCAGGATTAAATTTAAACAATTAAAAATGAAATAAATATAAAAACCTTAAAAAGCAAAACAACATTAATTATGTAGAAACAATTCTGAAAATGTTCCCCATAAAAAGTGAAATAAAAAAAACACTGAACATTATAAAAAAGAAAAAACCTGAAATAAAAACATGTAAAATGAAAGTAAACAAGATGGAAACGATAAAAAAACCCAAAACTCTCTTTCGTGTTTCCAGCGGCTGACGGACGAGCAGCTCGGTTGCTACGACGACGACGCCGCTCAGTGTGTCGGCGAGCTGCAGACAGCCCAGAACCAGCTCCGGTCCCTGCAGACCAAGATCCGAGCCAGCGAGACCAGGAACCAGGTAGGGAACGCCCCCTGAACCTGACCCCGCCCCCTCAACCTGACCCCGCCCCTGCCCCCGCCGCAGCGCCAGAAACCGTTTCCGTCTGTCCGTCTCGCTGCAGAAGTTGCAGGAGCGTCTGGCTGACATGGAGACGGAGCTGCGTTCGGCCCGGGAGGAGGCGCAGCAGCAGGAGCGACTCATCCAGAACCTGAGCGACGCCGTCGCCTCCAAGGAGGCCGAGGTGAGGGAGGGATGGAGCGAGAGACACAAAGAGGACAGTTCTTCCTCTAACAGCGTGTGTGTGTGTGTGTGTCTGTGTGTGTGTGTGTGTGTGTGTGTGTGTCTTTCTATTTAGGCTGCAGAGTTCCACCAAGTCATCGAGGAGCAAAACAAGATGCTGCTTCGTCTCAAAGACATTTCCAGTTGCAGCCAGATGCAGGTCTGTCCACATCTGTCCAGCGTCTGTCCACATCTGTCCAACATCTGTCCTTCATCTGTCCTTCATCTGTCCAACATCTGTCCAACATCTGACTTTCATCTGTCCAACATCTGTCCACATCTGTCCAGCGTCTGTCCACATCTGTCCAGCGTCTGTCCACATCTGTCCAACATCTGTCCTTCATCTGTCCTTCATCTGTCCAACATCTGACTTTCATCTGTCCAACATCTGTCCACATCTGTCCAGCATCTGTCCAACATCTGTCCACATCTGTCCAGCGTCTGTCCACATCTGTCCAGCGTCTGTCCACATCTGTCCAGCGTCTGTCCACATCTGTCCAACATCTGTCCTTCATCTGTCCTTCATCTGTCCAACATCTGTCCAACATCTGACTTTCATCTGTCCAACATCTGTCCACATCTGTCCTTCATCTGTCCAACATCTGTCCAACATCTGACTTTCATCTGTCCTTCATCTGTCCAACATCTGTCCAACATCTGACTTTCATCTGTCCAACATCTGTCCACATCTGTCCTTCATCTGTCCAACATCTGTCCAACATCTGACTTTCATCTGTCCTTCATCTGTCCAACATCTGTCCAACATCTGACTTTCATCTGTCCAACATCTGTCCACATCTGTCCTTCATCTGTCCACATCTGTCCAGCGTCTGTCCACATCTGTCCAACATCTGTCCTTCATCTGTCCTTCATCTGTCCAACATCTGTCCAACATCTGACTTTCATCTGTCCAACATCTGTCCACATCTGTCCAACATCTGTCCAACATCTGACTTTCATCTGTCCAACATCTGTCCAACATCTGTCCACATCTGTCCTTCATCTGTCCAACATCTGACTTTCATCTGTCCAACATCTGTCCAACATCTGACTTTCATCTGTCCACATCTGTCCTTCATCTGTCCAACATCTGTCCAACATCTGACTTTCATCTGTCCACATCTGTCCTTCATCTGTCCAACATCTGACTTTCATCTGTCCAACATCTGTCCTTCATCTGTCCAACATCTGTCCAACATCTGACTTTCATCTGTCCAACATCTGTCCAACATCTGTCCAACATCTGACTTTCATCTGTCCAACATCTGTCCAACATCTGTCCAACATCTGACTTTCATCTGTCCAACATCTGTCCAACATCTGTCCACATCTGTCCAACATCTGTCCAACATCTGTCCAACGTCTGTCCAACATCTGTCCTTCATCTGTCCAACATCTGTCCACATCTGTCCAACATCTGTCCAACATCTGTCCAACATCTGACTTTCATCTGTCCAACATCTGTCCACATCTGTCCAACATCTGTCCAACATCTGTCCACATCTGTCCAACATCTGTCCTTCATCTGTCCTTCATCTGTCCACATCTGTTCATCTGTCCAACATCTGTCCAACATCTGTCCTTCATCTGTCCAACATCTGTCCTTCATCTGTCCAACATCTGTCCAACATCTGACTTTCATCTGTCCAACATCTGTCCAACATCTGACTTTCATCTGTCCAACATCTGTCCTTCATCTGTCCAACATCTGTCCAACATCTGTCCTTCATCTGTCCAACATCTGTCCAACATCTGACTTTCATCTGTCCAACATCTGTCCAACATCTGTCCACATCTGTCCTTCATCTGTCCAACATCTGTCCAACATCTGTCCTTCATCTGTTCATCTGTCCAACATCTATCCAACATCTGTCCACATCTGTCCAACATCTGTCCAACATCTGTCCTTCATCTGTCCAACATCTGTCCACATCTGTCCAACATCTGTCCAACGTCTGTCCTTCATCTGTCCAACATCTGTCCAACATCTGACTTTCATCTGTCCAACATCTGTCCACATCTGTCCAACATCTGTCCAACATCTGTCCTTCATCTGTCCAACATCTGTCCAACGTCTGTCCTTCATCTGTCCAACATCTGTCCAACATCTGACTTTCATATGTCCAACATCTGTCCAACATCTGTCCAACAGCTATCCTTCATCTGTCCAACAGCTATCCACATCTGTCCAACATCTGTCCAACAGCTATCCTTCATCTGTCCAACAGCTATCCACATCTGTCCAACATCTGTCCAACATCTGACTTTCATATGTCCAACATCTGTCCAACAGCTATCCTTCATCTGTCCACATCTGTCCAACATCTGTCCAACAGCTGTCCTTCATCTGTTCAACATCTGTCCTTCATCTGTTCAACATCTGTCCTTCATCTGTCCTTCATCTGTCCAACATCTGTCCTTCATCTGTTCAACATCTGTCCTTCATCTGTCCAACATCTGTCCAACTTCTCTCCTTCATCTGTCCAACATCTGTCCTTCATCTGTTCAACATCTGTCCTTCATCTGTCCAACATCTGTCCAACTTCTCTCCATCTGTCCAACATCTGTCCTTCATCTGTCCAACATCTGTCCTTCATCTGTCCTTCATCTGTCCTTCATCTGTTCATCTGTCCAACATCTGTCCAACATCTGTCCTTCATCTGTCCAACATCTGTCCTTCATCTGTCCTTCATCTGTCCAACATCTGTCCTTCATCTGTTCATCTGTCCTTCATCTGTCCAACATCTGTTCATCTGTCCAACATCTGTCCAACATCTGTCCTTCATCTGTCCAACATCTGTCCTTCATCTGTCCTTCATCTGTCCAACATCTGTCCTTCATCTGTCCTTCATCTGTTCATCTGTCCTTCATCTGTCCAACATCTGTTCATCTGTCCAACATCTGTCCTTCATCTGTCCTTCATCTGTCCAACATCTGTTCATCTGTCCAACATCTGTCCTTCATCTGTTCATCTGTCCTTCATCTTTCCAACATCTGTCCTTCATCTGTCCTTCATCTGTTCATCTGTCCTTCATCTGTCCAACATCTGTCCTTCATCTGTTCATCTGTCCTTCATCTGTCCAACATCTGACTGTCATCTGTCCTTCATCTGTCCAACATTTGTCCTTCATCTGTCCAACATCTGACTGTCATCTGTCCACTCCAGGTGTCCCCTGCGGAGACTGTCTGCGGTCAGACCGAGGTCCTGGCTTTGCAGGCTTCTGTCTTCCAGGTTCAGCTGGAGCTGCAGGCGGGTCAGCGGGTTCAGCAGCAGGCCGCCAGGGTTCAGGAGGACCAGAACCGGGCCCTGGAGAGGCTGGAGAAAGACCTGCAGGGGGCGCTGCAGCACAGGAGGGAGACTGAGAGACACAACCAGGTGAGAAAAGGAGGTTTTCCCATCAAACGGTGTGAATTTCTAGGTGAGACGTCTCTGTAACCCGAGATAAAAACAAAAGAATTCACAAATAAAACTTCACCTAACGTTCAGATGGAGATTCTGCTGCTCGACTTGTAGTTTTCACACCACGACAGCTCTGCCTGCTCCTGGAAAAGGCGGGAATCACCACAGCAACCGTTCCATCATTGCTGCATCCATGCATCCAAGAATGAGGACTGAAAGAGAATGTGAAAAAAGCATCGTATTTCCCAGCTTTGTGCTGTTTTTACCTGATGACTGTGGTGCGTTCAGGAGCTGCAGGTCGCTCTGCAGAAAGCACGAGCCGCTCTGCAGGAGAGAGAGGAGCAGCTGAGGGAGAGCGAGCATCAGAGACACAGGGAGAAGGAGGAGAGAGAGAAGACCGTCACCGAGCTGAAGACGTCCCTGCAGACCAGACAACAGCTGGTGGAGGTCAGTGAACGCACCGTAAACAATGTTCTGCTTGTCAACTGTGTGAAATGGTGTGTTCAGGGCTGTGCGTTGTGATCATAGACTGTGTATAAAAGATGGGCGGAGCCTCCGTGACGTCACCCGTAGGTTTCTGAAGAGCTGAATTGAAGCTCGGTGGGCGGTTCCTACCATCACCATCTTGGCAGGGGCATGCGCGTCGTCTCTCCCGGAAAATACAAATATGGGCAAAGAGGTGGAGCTGAGAGGGGGGCTGTGAGCGTCATGGTGGATGATTGACATCGAGCGAACTCCGAGCTTTCTGTAGCTAAGAGCTATTTAATAATTCACTCCCCCCACAGTTGTCATGAAGGTAAACCTGACCTATTAAACTGAAAATGGATTTTTGTACCAGGCTGTAAACATGTTTATTCCTGCTGTAAACATGTTTATTCCTGCTGTGAACATGTTTATTTCTGCTGTAAACATGTTTATTTCTGCTGTGAACATGTTTATTCCTGCTGTAAACATGTTTATTTCTGCTGTAAACATGTTTATTTCTGCTGTAAACATGTTTATTTCTGCTGTAAACATGTTTATTCCTGCTGTGAACATGTTTATTCCTGCTGTAAACATGTTTATTCCTGCTGTAAACATGTTTATTCCTGCTGTAAACATGTTTATTTCTGCTGTAAACATGTTTATTTCTGCTGTGAACATGTTTATTCCTGCTGTAAACATGTTTATTTCTGCTGTAAACATGTTTATTTCTGCTGTGAAGTTGGTCTTTTTAACATGGGAGTCTATGGGAATTTGCTCTGTTTTGCAGCCCCTAGCGTGTGTTATGCACTTCTACATCGGCTTCACTTTTAGCCGCCGGAGGCTCCGTCCATCTTTCATATACGGTCTGTGATTGTGATGGTGCGTTCAGGGCCGTGCGTTGTGATGGTGCGTTCAGGGCCGTGCGTTGTGATGGTGCGTTCAGGGCCGTGCGTTGTGATGGTGCGTTCAGGGCCGTGCGTTGTGATGGTGCGTTCAGGGCCGTGCGTTGTGATGGTGCGTTCAGGGCCGTGTGTTGTGATGGTGCGTTCAGGGCCGTGTGTTGTGATGATGCGTTCAGGGCCGTGTGTTGTGATGATGCGTTCAGGGCCTTGCGTTGTGATGATGCGTTCAGGGCCGTGTGTTGTGATGGTGCGTTCAGGGCCTTGCGTTGTGATGATGCGTTCAGGGCCGTGTGTTGTGATGATGCGTTCAGGGCCGTGCGTTGTGATGATGCGTTCAGGGCCGTGCGTTGTGATGGTGCGTTCAGGGCCGTGCGTTGTGATGGTGCGTTCAGGGCCGTGCGTTGTGATGGTGCGTTCAGGGCCGTGTGTTGTGATGGTGCGTTCAGGGCCTTGCGTTGTGATGATGCGTTCAGGGCCGTGTGTTGTGATGATGCGTTCAGGGCCGTGCGTTGTGATGATGCGTTCAGGGCCGTGCGTTGTGATGGTGCGTTCAGGGCCGTGCGTTGTGATGGTGCGTTCAGGGCCGTGTGTTGTGATGATGCGTTCAGGGCCGTGTGTTGTGATGATGCGTTCAGGGCCGTGTGTTGTGATGATGCGTTCAGGGCCGTGTGTTGTGATGGTGCGTTCAGGGCCGTGTGTTGTGATGGTGCGTTCAGGGCCGTGTGTTGTGATGATGCGTTCAGGGCCGTGCGTTGTGATGATGCGTTCAGGGCCGTGCGTTGTGATGATGCGTTCAGGGCCGTGTGTTGTGATGGTGCGTTCAGGGCCGTGCGTTGTGATGGTGCGTTCAGGGCCGTGCGTTGTGATGATGCGTTCAGGGCCGTGTGTTGTGATGATGCGTTCAGGGCCGTGCATCAGGGCCGTGCGTTGTGATGGTGCGTTCAGGGCCGTGCGTTGTGATGGTGCGTTCAGGGCCGTGCGTTGTGATGGTGCGTTCAGGGCCGTGCGTTGTGATGGTGCGTTCAGGGCCTTGCGTTGTGATGGTGCGTTCAGGGCCTTGCGTTGTGATGGTGCGTTCAGGGCCTTGCGTTGTGATGGTGCGTTCAGGGCCTTGCGTTGTGATGGTGCGTTCAGGGCCTTGCGTTGTGATGGTGCGTTCAGGGCCTTGCGTTGTGATGGTGCGTTCAGGGCCTTGCGTTGTGATGGTGCGTTCAGGGCCGTGTGTTGTGATGGTGCGTTCAGGGCCGTGTGTTGTGATGGTGCGTTCAGGGCCTTGCGTTGTGATGATTGTCTGTCTGCGTCCTTTAGGACTACGCCGACATGTTGGAGGATCAGAAGGAGAACAGAGAATCTCTGCTGCAGAAACTCCGCCAGCGAATAAAAGAGAGAGACCGAGCTCTGGAGGTAATTTGCGTCACACACACACGGAAACACGCCATGTTGGCTTCGAAGCGACCAGAACCATTTCAGAACATCCCAGACTGTTAGAGAGTCTGTTTTGATGTTGTCATGTGGCGTCGGACCTGCAGCGAGCCGTGGACGAGAAGTACCGCTGCGTGGAGGAGAAGGACGAGGAGCTTCTGCGTCTGCGGCTGCAGCTCCGGGAGAGAGAGCGAGACGTGCAGCGACAGCGCTGCGTCCTGACCAACAACGAGGAGACCATCACCGTAAGGAAACGCCGCTCTCCCGTGGACGGCGTGTTTGCTGCTTCCTGCCTTCTCATTGGCTGTGTGTGTGTTAGAGTCTGGAGGTGCTGCTGCGGGGAAAAGCTGCGGAGCTGCAGCAGGTGTCCGACGCCTGGAGGAGCGTCCAGCGGCAGCAGCGGGACGGCGAGGACTGGCACAGCCGCGTCCTCACAGAGAGGGACGCCATCATCCAGCAGCTGCAGGCGTCGTTGCACGCTTGCACGCAGGAAGCTCAAGTAAGTCCGACCCAGAAGACCGCCGATGTGACCCAGTCCCGTGCTGGATCAGGTCCACTTCCTGGTCCTGAATGAGTCCTGAACCAGCTCTTTGTAGGTCCATGTCTGAGAACGGTTTGTCGGCATTTGATAGTCGTGGTGACTGACCGGACTCACCGAGACTTTCTGACCATGGTGTTTATAAAACCAGATCTACAGTCCTAAATCCAGAACCCCAGATTCAGAATTCCAGATCCAGAGTCCCAGATTTACAGTACTAAATCCAGAGTCACAGATCCACAGTCCCCAATCCAGAATCCGAGTTCCAAAATCCCAGATCCAAAGTCCCAGCTCCAAAATTCCAGATCCAGATACAGAGTCCTAGATTCAGAGTTCCAGATCCAGAATTACAGATCCGGAATTCCAGATCCAGAGTCCCAGATCCAAAGTTCCAGTTCTAAAATCCGAGATCCAAGGACAAAGATCAAACGTTCCAGATATAGAATTCCCAATCCAGAGTTCTAGATTTACAGTTCTAAATCAAGAGTCTTAGATCCATGATTACGGATCCGGAATTCTAAATCAAAAAATTCCAGATCCAGAGTCCCAGATCCAGAATTCCAGATCAAGAATTCCAGATTCAGAGTTCTAGATCTGGTTGGGCAAACTCCCATGCCCCCTCCAGGACCCCAGAGAGGGTATAGAGCTGGTCCACTGTTCCGCGACCAGGACGAAAAACTCACTGCTCCTCTTCAATCCGAGATTCGACTATCCGGCGGACCCTCCTCTCCAGGACCCCTGAATAGACCTTACCAGGGAGACTGAGGAGTGTGATTCCCCTGTAATTGGAACACACCCTCCAGTCCCCCTTCTTAAAAAGGGGGACCACCACCCCAGTCTGCCAATCCAGCGGTACTGCCCCCGATGTCCACGCGATGCTGCAGAGGCGTGTCAGCCAGGACAGCCCCACAGCATCCAGAGCCTTAAGGAACTCCGGGCGGATCTCATCCACCCCCGGGGCCTTGCCGCCAAGGAGCTTTTTGACCACCTCAGTGACTTCAGCCCCAGAGATAGGAGAGTCCACCCCTGAGTCCACCAGCTCTGCTTCCTCATCAGAAGACATGTTGGTAGGATTGAGGAGGTCTTCGAAGTATTCCCTCCACCGACCCACAACGTCCCGAGTTGAGGTCAGCAGCTCCCCATCTGGATGGTGGACCAGAATCTCCTCGAAGCCGTCCGGAAGTCTTTCTCCATGGCCTCGCTGAACTCCTTCCATTCCCGAGTTTTTGCCTCGGCAACGGCCGAAGCCGCATGCCGCTTAGCCCGCCGGTACCCATCAGCTGCCTCCAGAGTCCCACAGGCCAAGAAGGCCCGATAGGACTCCTTCTTCATCTTGACGGCATCCCTCACTGCTGGTGTCCACCAACGAGTCCTGGGATTACCGCCACGACAGGCACCAACTACCTTACAGCCACAGCTCCGGCTGGCCGCCTCAGCAATAGAGGCACGGAACACAGCCCATTCGGACTCAATGTCCCCCGCCTCACTCGGGACATGTTCGAAGCTCTGCTGAAGGTGGGAGTTGAAGCTCGCTCTGACAGGGGACTCAGCCAGATGTTCCCAGCAGACCCTCACAACACGTTTGGGCCTGCCGGATCTGACCGGCTTCCTCCCCCACCATCTGAGCCAACTCACCACCAGGTGGTGATCAGTTGAAGCTCCGCCCCCCTCTTCATCCGAGTGTCCAAGGCATGTGGCCGCAGGTCCGACGATACGACTACAAAATCGATCATCGAACTGCGGCCCAGGGAATCCTGATGCCAGGTGTACATATGGACACTCTTATGTTGGAACATGGTGTTCGTTATAGACAATCCATGACGAGCACAGAAGTCCAATAACAAAAACACTATTTGTACTGCCCCCTCCAGGACCCCCCTCTTTGAGGTTTGGGGTCTTGTTCACGAGTGAGAGAAGGATGGAGCGCGAGATCGACAGACGGATCGGTGCGGCGTCTGCAGTAATGTGGACTCTGCGCCGGTCTGTCGTGGTGAAGAAGGAGCTGAGCCAGAAGGCGAAGCTCTCGATTTACCAGTCGATCTACGTTCCTACCCTCACCTATGGTCATGAGCTGTGGGTCGTGACCGAAAGAAGGAGATCTCGTATACAGGCGGCTGAAATGAGTTTCCTCCACAGGGTGGCCGGGCTCTCCCTTAGAGATAGGGTGAGGAGCTCGGTCATCCGGGAGGAGATCAGAGTAGAGCCGCTGCTCCTCCGCATCGAGAGGAACCAGTTGAGGTGGCTCGGGCATCTGGTCAGGATGCCTCCTGGACCTCCCTGGTGAGGTGTTCCAGGCACGTCCCTCTGGGAGGAGACCCCAAGGAAGATCCAGGACATGCTGGAGGGATTATATCTCTCGGCTGGCCTGGGAACGCCTCGGGATCCCCCCCGAGGCAATTGTGGCAATTGTGGCTGGGGAGAGGGAAGTCTGGGTTTCCCTGCTTAGGCTGCTGCCCCCGCGACCCGACCCCGGATAAGCAGCAGAAGACGGATGAATTTCTAGATCCAGAATCCCAGATCCAAAGTTCTAGATCCAGAATTCCAAAGTCCAAAGTCATTCATTCATTATTCAAACTGCTTAATCCAATTCAGGGTCGCGAGGAAGCTGGAGCCTATCCCATCAGTCTTTGGGCAAAAGGCCGGGTACACCCTGGACAGCTCGCCAGTCCATTGCAGGGCCAGGTCCTGGATCTGAATTCTGGATCCAGAACTTGTTAACAGAGTGTTTTCCTGTCTCTTCTGTCTCCTGCAGGATCTCCGCTGCTCCCTGCTGACTCAGGTCCACTCTGCTCCTCAGGAAGTTCTGGAAGACCTGAAGCTCCGCCTCCGGCTGAAAGACCGCCTCTTCCAGGAAGTGCTGGCTGACCGGATCCATCAGGCGCAGGAGCACCAAGAGCAGGTCCAGGATCTGCTCAGGACCATCGGGTCCAGAGACCAGTACATAAAGGTAGAGTGCAGGACGGTGCGGGAACGCCAGCCGCTTGGAGAAGCTGTTGGTTAAAAATGCTCCTGGATCTCCTTCAGGACTCGGCGAACCTGCTCGGTGAGGTCGTCGCAGAGCAGACGGCGAGACTCCAGGAGCTGCGCAGACAGCTGAGCGCAGGGTTCGGATCCAGGCCCGAGTCTGGACCGGACCTGTCCCTGGAGCTGCGGGCGGTGCAGGAGGAGCTGCGGGCGGTGCAGGAGGACCTGCGCTCAGCCCTGAGGAGGGAGAAGGAGAACCAGGAGCTGAGCAGGAGAACTCTAAACCTGAAGGAGGAGATGATCAGGGTCAGTCGGTAGAAGAGCCCGTGATCCACCGCTGGACTTCCTGCCTCACATCACGCCGCTCTCTGTGTTCTGCAGGACTTCCAGAAGCAGCTGGTGGATCCGTCAGACCTCCCTCTGCTGGAGCGACTGACCCAGGAGGTCCAGGAGCTGAGGGAGAGTCTGGTCCAGCAGGACGTTCCCCCAGCCAGAGTCCCCATGTTGGGCCGCGACCGGCCCGGCAGCAGGCAGCCGGAGTCTGGAGGTGGGCATCAGAGAAGCATGGGGCGGTATCTGTAGCAGCGGAGTCCAGGAGGGGGTCCGAATGGAGAGACCAGCAGCGGGGGTCTTTCTGGGAGTCCGGGTTGCTCCGGGGGACTACAGGGGTCTTTCTGGGAGTCTGGGTTGCTTCAGGGGACTACAGGGGTCTTTCTGGGAGTCCGGGTTGCTCCGGGGGACTGCAGGGGTCTTTCTGGGAGTCCGGGTTGCTCCGGGGGACTGCAGGGGTCTTTCTGGGAGTCCAGGTTGATCCGGGGGACTGCAGGGGTCTTTCTGGGGGAAAACACTGACACCATGTTATAAGCAAACTCCTCGCCAGACGTGTTCCACTGAGCATCAGGCTGGTTCACGTCTTCGTCTCGGTCCAGAGACGTCCCGGTTCAGCGTGTCTCCACCGTGTCTTGGTGGTTCCTCCTGCAGCCTCGGGTTCATGGCAGACCCCCTTCCTGTCCCAAAACCTTTATCTAACCGTAGAGACGGACAGGAAGAGGGTCGAGGCCGCAGACCATGACCTGAATCTGGACTTAGTGAACCAGAACTGAAGCTGTGAGGCTGGTCCTGGATCTGGTGATCCTGGTCCTAGTCCTGTATCTGGTGATCCTGGTCCAGACAGCCGGAGCTGGTTCGGTTCTGGGTTGTGTTTATAGAAACTTTCCTCTTTGTGTTTTTTATCCTGTAAATAAAAACATTCCCATCAGAATTAAACCATCAACCAGTTTAAAAGGTGGAAGGAAACCAGTTCATGTTCAGTGTGTGTGTGTTCAGTGCGTGTGTGTGTTCAGTGTGTGTGTGTTCAGTGTGTGTGTTCAGTGTGTGTGTGTGTGTGTGTGTGTGTGTGTTCAGTGTGTGTGTGTTCAGTGTGTGTGTGTTCAGCGTGTGTGTTCAGTGCGTGTGTGTGTTCAGTGTGTGTGTGTTCAGTGCGTGTGTGTGTTCAGTGTGTGTGTGTGTGTGTTCAGTGTGTGTGTGTGTTCAGTGTGTGTGTTCAGCGTGTGTGTGTTCAGTGTGTGTGTGTTCAGTGCGTGTGTGTGTTCAGCGTGTGTGTGTTCAGTGCGTGTGTGTGTTCAGTGTGTGTGTTCAGTGTGTGTGTGTGTTCAGTGTGTGTGTGTGTGTTCAGTGTGTGTGTGTGTGTGTTCAGTGTGTGTGTGTGTTCAGTGTGTGTGTGTGTGTTCAGTGTGTGTGTGTGTTCAGTGTGTGTGTGTTCAGTGTGTGTGTGTGTTCAGTGTGTGTGTGTTCAGTGCGTGTGTGTGTTCAGTGTGTGTGTGTGTTCAGTGTGTGTGTTCAGTGTGTGTGTGTTCAGTGTGTGTGTGTTCAGTGCGTGTGTGTGTTCAGTGTGTGTGTGTGTTCAGTGTGTGTGTTCAGTGTGTGTGTGTGTTCAGTGTGTGTGTGTGTGTTCAGTGTGTGTGTGTGTGTGTTCAGTGTGTGTGTGTTCAGTGTGTGTGTGTGTTCAGTGCGTGTGTGTGTTCAGTGTGTGTGTGTGTTCAGTGTGTGTGTGTGTGTGTTCAGTGTGTGTGTGTGTGTTCAGTGCGTGTGTGTGTTCAGTGTGTGTGTGTTCAGTGTGTGTGTTCAGTGTGTGTGTGTTCAGTGCGTGTGTGTGTTCAGTGTGTGTGTTCAGTGTGTGTGTGTTCAGTGCGTGTGTGTGTTCAGTGTGTGTGTGTGTGTTCAGTGTGTGTGTGTGTGTTCAGCGTGTGTGTTCAGTGTGTGTGTGTGTTCAGTGTGTGTGTGAGTGTTCAGCGTGTGTGTGTGTTCAGTGTGTGTGTGTGTTCAGTGCGTGTGTGTGTTCAGTGCGTGTGTGTGTTCAGCGTGTGTGTTCAGCGTGTGTGTTCAGTGTGTGTGTGTGTTCAGTGTGTGTGTTCAGTGTGTGTGTGTGTGTGTGTGTTCAGCGTGTGTGTGTGTTCAGTGTGTGTGTGTTCAGTGTGTGTGTGTGTTCAGTGTGTGTGTTCAGTGTGTGTGTGTGTGTGTGTTCAGCGTGTGTGTTCAGTGTGTGTGTGTGTGTTCAGTGCGTGTGTGTGTTCAGCGTGTGTGTTCAGTGTGTGTGTGTGTGTTCAGTGTGTGTGTGTGTTCAGTGTGTGTGTGTGTGTGTTCAGCGTGTGTGTGTGTTCAGTGTGTGTGTGTGTGTGTGTTCAGCGTGTGTGTTCAGTGTGTGTGTGTGTGTTCAGTGTGTGTGTGTGTTCAGTGTGTGTGTGTGTGTGTGTTCAGCGTGTGTGTTCAGTGCGTGTGTGTGTTCAGTGTGTGTGTGTGTGTTCAGTGTGTGTGTGTGTTCAGTGTGTGTGTTCAGTGTGTGTGTGTGTGTGTGTTCAGCGTGTGTGTTCAGTGCGTGTGTGTGTTCAGTGCGTGTGTGTGTGATGCTTTTCTGAACGTTTTACTGACTTTAACATGTTTTCCAGAATTTAACAATAAAAAAATAAACTTTATGTGTTTGTTTGATGCGTTTGTGACTCCAGGACCCCCCTCCCTCCCCCCAGCTAGAATTCCCCCCCCCCAACCATGAAGTAAAACACAGTAACACAAGCACAGTTACAGATATAACCCCCCCCCCCCTCCCTGACGAAACATTTTGCTGCGAGTATGAAGAGCAGAATGAAGTGTAAAGCTGCAGCATGAAGCCGGCTCCGTTGCCATGGAGATCCATCTCCATGGAGATCCATCCTGGATCATTGGCTCATATTTGATGAGTTTTCTTTTTGATGAGTTTTTATTTTTATAAATAACCAGATGATGAACGTCTGACATGAAGACACATTTCAGTCTTTTTTTATCGCTGCTGTGTCATCCGGATAATAAAACATCAGCAGATAAATAAATATATTCAGATATTCTGGTGGTGGAAGTCTGGAAATAAACTCCAGACCTGCGGAGCTCCTTCATCATTTCTGCTTTCAGACTTTTGTCTTTGGGTTTAAACTGTAATAAATCTCATCATTTACATGCTTTTAAACGCATCGCGCCGTCAAACTGTGTCTGGAAAACGGCTTCTCCGTGTGGACACTCGAACGCATCACACAGCCTGTTCATGTGTGTCTCATGTGGGAAATGTGTGTGTGCTTCCTGCAGATCTGAGCTCCGAGGAGGAAGATGAAGATCTGAAGAGTGACTACACGGAAAGTGTTGATGAAGACGAGTCCAGCCTGCAGGTACCAACACGCTTCCTCCACAACTGCAGGCAGGAAACCAGTAAGGTCCAGTTTACAGGGTTAAAACGTTTCTGCTGAACTGGAATTTCCAACAAGAGCTGGAATGTTCCCAGTCCTCCCAGTCCTCCTGATGATGATGATGATGATGAAGAGTTCCAGGAGCTCGTCCTGCTTCTACAGGTGTTCAGCAGCTGTTTCAGAAAAACGCTGCAACATGTTCTCATCCTGATACACAAAGGAGGAGGAGGAAGAAGAGGAGGAGTGGGGGGGGGGGGGGGGGGGGGGGGGGGGGGGAGGAGCAGGAGGAGGAAGAAGAGGAGGAGGGGGGAGGGGGGAGGCGGAGGAGCTGGGGGAGGAGAAGCAGGGGGAGGAGAAGCAGGGGCCCAGAAAACAGCTGACTGGTTTTCTTCAGATGTAAATTTATAGAATTAAACTCCAATACAAGTAAACAATCACTAGAACCAGAGTTAGACTGAGGGCGGTTACTGGAGACCGGTTACTGGGGGGCAGTTACTGGAGACCAGTTACTGGGGGGCAGTTACTGTGGACCGGTTACTGGGGGGCAGTTACTGGAGACCGGTTACTGGGGGGCAGTTACTGGAGACCGGTTACTGGGGGGCAGTTACTGGAGACCGGTTACTGGGGGGCAGTTACTGGAGACCGGTTACTGGGGGGCAGTTACTGGAGACCGGTTACTGTGGGCAGTTACTGGAGACCGGTTACTGGGGGGCAGTTACTGGAGACCGGTTACTGGGGGGCAGTTACTGGAGACCGGTTACTGGGGGGCAGTTACTGGAGACCGGTTACTGTGGGCAGTTACTGGAGACCGGTTACTGGTGGGCAGTTACTGGGGACCGGTTACTGGGGGGCAGTTACTGGAGACCGGTTACTGGGGGGCAGTTACTGGAGACCGGTTACTGGGGGGCAGTTACTGGGGACCGGTTACTGGTGGGCAGTTACTGTGGACCGGTTACTGGGGGGCAGTTACTGTGGACCGGTTACTGGGGGGCAGTTACTGGGGACCGGTTACTGGGGGGCAGTTACTGGGGACCGGTTACTGGGGGGCAGTTACTGGAGACCGGTTACTGTGGGCAGTTACTGGAGACCGGTTACTGGTGGGCAGTTACTGGAGACCGGTTACTGGTGGGCAGTTACTGGGGACCGGTTACTGGGGGACAGTTACTGGAGACCGGTTACTGGTGGGCAGTTACTGGGGACCGGTTACTGGGGGGCAGTTACTGGAGACCGGTTACTGGTGGGCAGTTACTGGGGGCCGGTTACTGGGGGGCAGTTACTGGGGACCGGTTACTGGGGGGCAGTTACTGGAGACCGGTTACTGGTGGGCAGTTACTGGGGACCGGTTACTGGGGGGCAGTTACTGGAGACCGGTTACTGTGGGCAGTTACTGGAGACCGGTTACTGGTGGGCAGTTACTGGGGACCGGTTACTGGGGGGCAGTTACTGGAGACCGGTTACTGGGGGGCAGTTACTGTGGACCGGTTACTGGGGGGCAGTTACTGGAGACCGGTTACTGGGGGGCAGTTACTGTGGACCGGTTACTGGGGGGCAGTTACTGTGGACCGGTTACTGGGGGGCAGTTACTGTGGACCGGATACTGTGGGCAGTTACTGGAGACCGGTTACTGGGGGCAGTTACTGGAGACCGGTTACTGGGGGGCAGTTACTGTGGACCGGTTACTGGGGGGCAGTTACTGTGGACCGGTTACTGGGGGGCAGTTACTGTGGACCGGTTACTGGGGGGCAGTTACTGGAGACCGGTTACTGGGGGCAGTTACTGTGGACTGGTCACTGGGGGGCAGTTACTGGAGACCGGTTACTGGGGGGCAGTTACTGTGGACCGGTTACTGGGGGGCAGTTACTGTGGACCGGTTACTGGGGGGCAGTTACTGTGGACCGGTTACTGGGGGGCAGTTACTGGGGACCGGATACTGTGGGCAGTTACTGGAGACCGGTTACTGGGGGCAGTTACTGTGGACCGGTTACTGGGGGGCAGTTACTGGAGACCGGTTACTGGGGGGCAGTTACTGTGGACCGGATACTGTGGGCAGTTACTGGAGACCGGTTACTGGGGGGCAGTTACTGTGGACCGGTTACTGGGGGCGGTTACTGGAGACCGGTTACTGGGGGCGGTTACTGGAGACCGGTTACTGGGGGGCAGTTACTGGGGACCGGTTACTGGGGGGCAGTTACTGGGGACCGGTTACTGGGGGGCAGTTACTGGAGACCGGTTACTGGGGGGCAGTTACTGGGGACCGGTTACTGGGGGGAGTTACTGGAGACCGGTTACTGGGGGGCAGTTACTGGGGACCGGTTACTGGGGGGCAGTTACTGGGGACCGGTTACTGGTGGGCAGTTACTGGAGACCGGTTACTGGTGGGCAGTTACTGGAGACCGGTTACTGGGGGGCAGTTACTGTGGACCGGTTACTGGGGGCAGTTACTGGAGACCGGTTACTGGTGGGCAGTTACTGGAGACCGGTTACTGGTGGGCAGTTACTGGAGACCGGTTACTGGGGGGCAGTTACTGGAGACCGGTTACTGGGGGGCAGTTACTGTGGACCGGTTACTGGGGGCAGTTACTGTGGACCGGTTACTGGGGGGCAGTTACTGTGGACCGGTTACTGGGGGCAGTTACTGGGGACCGGTTACTGGGGGGCAGTTACTGTGGACCGGTTACTGGGGGGCAGTTACTGGGGACCGGTTACTGTGGGCAGTTACTGGAGACCGGTTACTGGTGGGCAGTTACTGGGGGGCCGGTTACTGGGGGGCAGTTACTGTGGACTGGTTACTGGGGGGCAGTTACTGTGGACTGGTTACTGGGGGGCAGTTACTGGGGACCGGATACTGTGGGCAGTTACTGGGGACCGGTTACTGGGTGCTGGTTACTGGGGGGCCGGTTACTGGGGGGCAGTTACTGTGGACTGGTTACTGGGGGGCAGTTACTGGGGACCGGATACTGTGGGCAGTTACTGGGGACCGGTTACTGTGGGCAGTTACTGGAGACCGGTTACTGGGGGGCAGTTACTGGGGGGCCGGTTACTGGGGGGCAGTTACTGGGGACCGGTTACTGTGGGCAGTTACTGGAGACCGGTTACTGGGTGCTGGTTACTGGGGGGCCGGTTACTGGGGGGCAGTTACTGTGGACTGGTTACTGGGGGGCAGTTACTGGGGACCGGATACTGTGGGCAGTTACTGGGGACCGGTTACTGGGTGCTGGTTACTGGGGGGCCGGTTACTGGTGGGCAGTTACTGTGGACCGGTTACTGGGGGGCAGTTACTGGAGACCGGTTACTGGGGGGCAGTTACTGTGGACCGGATACTGTGGGCAGTTACTGGAGACCGGTTACTGGGGGGCAGTTACTGGAGACCGGTTACTGGGGGGCAGTTACTGGGGACCGGTTACTGGGGGGCAGTTACTGTGGACCGGTTACTGGGGGCAGTTACTGGAGACCGGTTACTGGGGGGCAGTTACTGGAGACCGGTTACTGGGGGGCAGTTACTGGAGACCGGTTACTGGGGGGCAGTTACTGGGGACCGGTTACTGGGGGGCAGTTACTGGGGACCAGTTACTGTGGGCAGTTACTGGGGACCAGTTACTGTGGGCAGTTACTGGGGACCGGTTACTGGGGGGCAGTTACTGGGGACCGGTTACTGTGGGCAGTTACTGGAGACCGGTTACTGGGTGCTGGTTACTGGGGGGCAGTTACTGGGGACCGGTTACTGGTGGGCAGTTACTGGGGACCGGTTACTGGGTGCTGGTTACTGGGGGGCCGGTTATTGGGGGCCTGCAGACGAGCTCCTCCAGGTGAGCAGACAGGAAGTCCAGTCGAGAGAAAAGCGGCCTTCATGTGGATGTTTCTACAGACTGATCTTCGTCACGCAGGTTTCTGAGACGTGTGAGGGATGAGAGGCGAACCCAGACTGCTGCTTTCTCCTCCACAGTCTGAAATCCGACTGCTTCCTCTCCATCCTGCTGCTTTTTGCTTCTTTTCCAAACTTATTTTCTGGAATATTCTGCTGTCTTGTAACATAGAAACCCAGTTTACCCAGTTTACAGAAAACGTTCACTTGTTGTGGGCCTGATGTTTCTGACATGAGTCAAAGTTAAAGGGAAAGTAGGAATGTTTTCATCTAGATTCTGTGTGTGTGTGTGTGTGTGTGTGTGTGTGTGTGTGTGTGTGTGTGTGTGTGTGTGTGTGTGTGGACAGCGTTGTGGAGGAAAGAACCAGCAGCTGGACGCTCAGAGTCTGATGGTGGTCAAACAGCTGGTGCAGCAGAAGCAGATGGTGGAGCGAGAGCTGGGGGAGCTGAAGCTGCAGCTGGAGAAGGCCGGATTCTCCTCGCTCTGCCAGATGAGGTCAGTTTTATTTCCACCCAGCTGGAAACTGGCGCCATTCCTTCTGTGGCCACTAAAGGGCGAAACATTGAAGGTTCTCCTCTGTTCTGAAGGAAAGCTCTGTTTAGTGTGCAAGCTGAGAATGAAGACTTGAAGCGTCAGCTGGATGAAGGTCTGCAGCCTGACAGGAGGCTGATGGAGGGAGAGGAAGAGGAAGAGGAGGAGCTGGATGTGACGATAGAGGGGGAGGAAGAGGAAGTGGAGGAGGAAGAGGAAAGTTCTGAGCTGTGGGATGCCTGGGATGGAGACTGGTCTCTGGCTCAGGCCAAAATTCAGACGAGTGATGAGCAAACTGAGGTAGGAGGACCAGAAGGAGGACTCTCCTGGTCTGCTCGTTTTATTCTCTAAAATGTTGGATTAGAATCATTCAGGAGGAAATGACCCGGATGGTTTTCTGGGTCTGAACCAGGATGACCTGTCCAGCGAGCTAGAGCCCGGGCGCCAGCAGGGCGCGGCGTCCTCTACGGCGTGCGAAAAGACAGTTCGTCTGCAGCAGAAGAGCAAAGAGCTGCAGGAGAGACTGATGGTGTCTGAGGCCACAGTTCAGGCTCAAGCCGAGCAGCTGAAGGACTACAGAGACCTGCTGAGTGAGTTCACCACGTTACTCACATCTGACATGCTGGGCATCATAGGAAATACATTACATTATATTATATTATATTATATTATATTATATTATATTATATTATATTATATTATATTATATTATGTTGTTACGTTACGTTACGATATGTGACATTATATTACATTATATATATATAAATATGGAATTTTCTTAAATAGATTCAAACTTTAAATTTGTTCATTTTTATTGATTTAAAGCCAGAATTGGAGGAAGAATATTTTCAGTCGTTGAATTGATGAATCGGCATCGTTGTTTATTCTGCGTTCAGATGAGTGAAGCAGGATGAAGAATGTGAGGGTTTTAATGTCCTGATTCAGAAGCTGCTTCTTCCTCTGTGTTTGCAGCAGAAACAGCTGTGCAGCAGGACAGCAAGCTGGTCCAGGTGGACCTGCAGGATCTGGGCTACGAGACCTGCGGCCGCAGCGAGAACGAGGCCGAGAGGGAGGACGCCAGCAGTCCAGGTACGTCCCATCACCGCTGGACGTCTCCAGACAACCTGCAGCAGGTCTGGATGCAACGTTACAACAGAAAATCAACAAATTAATAAAAAAAATAGAATATCTGGTGCGCTGAATTAGAGCTAGAAGAAGTTTGGGGTTGTTTCCTCTGAAGACGGGTGGATGTAGTAGCATGATGGAGACAGCAGGGCGCAGCAAACACACGTCTGACAGCAGACCAGTAAAATGATGCTGCTGTATGTTTACCTGACAGAGTTTGATGACCTGGAGATGTGCACTTCTCTGGACTGTGGTTCCCAGTGGTGGCCCACCACCACCAGCAGCACCAAAGCCACCACCCGCGGCTCCGCTTACGGAGACGAGGTCACGTCTCTGCAGCGTCTGGTGGAGGACCTTCGCTCCCAGCTGTCCCGCTCTCAGGGGGTCATCCGCGGGCTGCAGGGCCGCCCCCACTCCCTGTCTACCTCCAGCGACTGCGGACCCTCCACGCCCCGTAAGGTCAACTGGTCCTTCCAGGCCTCACCCTCACAGAGCGGGGCAGAGGACGACGAGGGCTGGCAGTCGTCTGACGGTGGACCGCTGGCTTCGCCGCATCACCCTCACCCAGACAAAGGCCTTCAGGAGCTTGCGTCGCGGGTGGATGCCCTGGAGAACCAGCTGAGGAAAGGTGGAAAGAAAGCAGAGGACGGAAAAACCGTCACACGGCCAGGGTGAGTCACTACACCCAGAAACAAGGACTCTCTGGTCCTCAGAGGGTATATAATTCATCATCAGAAGAACATAAACACAACAGTTTTACTCTTTGTCAACAGAAACTACCTGCATTGGTGCAGAGGCTCTAATGTGGGGTGGGCAAGGCTCTAAAGTAGTGGGTTCAATGCTCTGAAAGGATGGACCGAGGCTTTAAACTAGGGGGGCAAGGCTCTAAAGCAGAGGGGTTAGGGTTGTAAACTAGTGGGTCCAAGGCTCTAAAGTAGGAGACACAAGGCTCTGAAGCAGAGGGGTTAGGGTTGTAAACTACCGGGTCCAAGGCTCTAAAGTAGGAGACACAAGGCTCTGAAGCAGAGGGGTTAGGGTTGTAAACTACCGGGTCCAAGGCTCTAAAGTAGGAGACACAAGGCTCTGAAGCAGAGGGGTTAGGGTTGTAAACTACCGGGTCCAAGGCTCTAAAGTAGGAGACACAAGGCTCTGAAGCAGAGGGGTTAGGGTTGTAAACTACCGGGTCCAAGGCTCTAAAGTAGGAGACACAAGGCTCTGAAGCAGAGGTGGCAAGGCTCTAAAGAGAGGGGACGGTAAGGCTCTAAGGTTGGGGGGCATGGTTCTAAAGTAGTGGGTTCAAGATTCTAACATAGTTAGTCCAAGGCTCTAAGTCATGAGGCCAAGACACTAAGGTAGGGGGAAAGACTCTAAACCAGTATTTCCTGGTCCTTTTGTACAGGGATCCCCAACCCTGGTTGGGACCCCGGTGTCCTGCAGGTTTTCCAAGTGTTCCTGCTGAAACACACCTGATTCATGCTCACACAAGCTCTGCACGTGTCTGCTAAACACACATTGATTTGAATCAGGTGTGCTGCATCAGGAACATTTGGAAAACCTGCAGGACACCGGTCCTTGAGGACCAGGATTAGGGATCCCTGTTCTAGTACCTCTGCCCTGCAGTTCATTTAATTCAAGCGTGTTAGTGTGGTGTTATGTTAAAACATGTAGGACAGTGGTACTCGAAGACCAGGATTGAAAAACATTGATCTAAACAAAACATAATTTGTTTAAAAATAACAATAAATCTAATATTTGACCCCTGATTAGCTTTGCTAATCGACTAGCGTCAACCTTCCACATTGGTTTGTTGGAGCAAATTTCTCTGAAATTGTTGTTTTCAGTACCATCTGTGTAACATAAATTTTATATAGTCCCGGGGGTGTGGTTACTTATCAGTGTGTGTGGTTATATATCAATGGGTGTGGCTACGTATCAGTGGGTGTGGTTACTTATCAGTGGGTGTGGTTATGTATCAGTAGGTGTGGTTACTTGTCAGTGGGTGTGGTTACTTATCAGTGGGTGTGGTTATGTATCAGTGGGTGTGGTTACTTATCAGTGGGTGTGGTTACTTGTCAGTGGGTGTGGTTACTTATCAGTGGGTGTGGTTATGTATCAGTGGGTGTGGTTACTTGTCAGTGGGTGTGGTTATGTATCAGTGGGTGTGGTTACTTGTCAGTGGGTGTGGTTACTTATCAGTGGGTGTGGTTATATGTCTGGGTTTTCATGGGCATTCCAGGTAGTTGCCATTCTAGTTATATAATAATATTTATTACAAACAACAAGCAACAATATGATTATGGATAAAAACAATTGGCTTCTTTTTACAATGGAAACACAAAATAAATTAAAAGAATTTTAATAGAAACAACGATGGACTACAGGTGGAACTGCAGCCATCTTTCAATTTGCAATCTTTTGGCCGGAAGCTTACGACGTCCCTATTCGGAAAATCATTTAATAATTTCCAGCAGAAATTCCAAAGACAACTGTAACGCACAATAAGCTGCAGTTCTGCTCTTCAGGAAGTGAACATTGAATTCACGGCCGGTCCTCTAACCAGACTGACCAATCACAGCAAAGTCTTCTTCTGCTAGGCCCATTCAGTCCGATCCAGCGTTACATCAGGGATAGACGGTGTCGATGCCTGTGTCTCATGAACAGTAAGGAGGACGTTGGTAAAACTGACCAGCCGTTCCGGCTACATTTAGTCTACGTTGCTGGAACGTAGAAATGGAGTTTTCTGAATGATTGACCAACGTTTACTGAAGCTTCCAGAAAACCTTCATTTCCTCAACCTGCCTGCTTCCTCACCGGTCCAGCCCTCCCAGGTCCGCACTGATCTCAGCATCATCCCCTCACGTAATCAGTTGTTACTCCATGACCCCGAGGTGCATAAATCACATGTAAATAACAAATAGATGAGTCATTATTGATCCAGATTGGTGCGAAGAAGTCGACTGGTTCAGAATGACCAACCAGATTCCTGGAGCGACTCGCCGGTGTCGGTCAGTCGGCCCGCCATGACTGCTGGTGGTTGATAATTATTAGCTGCTGAGTAATTAAATTTCCTGCTTGGTCTCTCCAGTGCACCATCGCTCTGTTGCCTGGCAACAATTTGCTGACCAGAAGCTTTTATTGTCATTGAACCAATGAGATAACTTCTAGTACCACCAGTCCAGACAGGACCAGGCAGACTGAGGTAGCTGCCATGTGAGCAGCAAAGGTTTTTCCTCTTTGTAAGGATAAACAGTGAAATTAATACCTTTCAGTTACTTCCAAAGTAAATTAACGAAAGAGCGAAATCTTTCTGGACTGGAACTGAGTCGCCGGGACTATCCTGGATGCACCATTAAAGTCCACTTATGGTGGACATAAAAGATGCAGATGGCTGGACAGTTTCCTCCATCTCCTGTGACGGCCTTAATTTGATTTGTTTTGATGGAGCTTACCTATCCGTCAGACACCACCATGACTGCTACCAAAACGTGGAAGTGAAGTCAGCGCTGCCCCCTGGTGGATGAACTGACTTAATAACCATGGTAACGTAAAAGACACATGGAAGTATGAGACCGAGAGGGACGACTGAAATGAACGTCCTCGCCTCATACGTCAGGGAGCAGAAATGGACCTTTAGACCTGATCTTGTTTTAATTTGCATAAAATGCAAAGCTTTGACTTCATCATTAGCATATAAATAACAGAAAACATAAAAATAATATTGAGATTACTGAGGACTAAAAGACCAGAACAGGACCTCCACAGTCACCCTGATCCAGATTGATTTGCTGTGTGTTCCAGTTCAGTACTCCGTTAATCACTGCAGGCCTTTTACACCCTGTCGCTAGCTGTCAGCATCAGGACTTGCTAATCAAGCGTAGCCGCGGATGTTTTTATGTAAACTCTGCTGCCTGACGGTCTGAGGAGATTAACGGCCCCGAGTCTGGGGAGATGCTGTCCTGTTGGGCCTCCTCTGAGTGGAAAACCTGCTGTATATGCAACAAATGAAAGCTTCTACGTCTGGCTCTTTCCTCGTGCAGAAAATTCGACACGCTGATCCAGGCTCAGGCCCGTGAGCTGTCCCACCTCCGCCAGCGGCTGCGAGAGGGGCGGGGTGTCTGCAGCATCCTCACCCAGCACCTGGGGGACACCACCAAGGCCTTCGAGGAGCTGCTGAGGGCCAACGACATCGACTACTATATGGGTCAGAGCTTCAGGGACCAGCTGGCTCAGGGCAGTGCCCTGGCGCAGAGGGTCAGCACAAAGATCAGCGGACGTGAGTCAGAAACGAGTAAGCCGGGACGCCGGCCTGTGGGGGGGGGGGTCGCGGAAAGTTCAGGTTATTAACGTATCTTGTTTGTTGTCCAACAGGAGAACATTCCGAGGATCCAGATGAGAAGACGGAGCTGCTCGCCATCCGGTCAGTGATCCTGAACTCCGACCCCATCTGTGTTTGCGTGTTCTCGTCTCTGAATTTCAGGCGTGGAGTCGATGTCAGTCAGTGGAAATCATTGGAGTGTGATGCTATGATGTTTCCGCCTCGGGGAAGAGTTATCAGATGCTCAGTCCGCGATGAGCGATGGTCCAGCTGGCCAATTAATTACTGACCAGAACGTTGAATTAATGTTTGCTGGATGGAAACCCAACAACCGGGACGCAGATGCTCGTCTCATTTCCACTCCGTATCAGGTCACGTTGCGCTTCAGGCTGCACAATCAGGAAACATCACCTACCACACATGCTGAGCATCCACCGTCCAATCAGAGCAGACGGGACCCTAAAGGAGGCGGGGCTTAACCCCCTGGGGTCCAGGTCAGAAGATGCAGTCATGCAGTCTGGCTTTTTTCTAAGTCTTTGTAAACTAAGTTGCAAAACTTCAGGAAAGACAAAATAAAAGCATGAATGATCCTCCGGAAGAGTTGTTAAAGAAACTCGGTTTCTTTAACAACGGGTTAAAGAAAGCTTTAGGGGGTTCATCTGGATCTCAAAGCTTTGATCGATCAAAGTCGAGGAGCATTGGCGAGGAAATTAAAGAGGGTCCAATAAGTAAATCCCACAGACTGCATATGAAAGGTGGGTGGACGTAACACCTCTGTGACGTCACCCGTAGGTTTCTACAAAACTGAATTGAAGCTCGGTGGGCGGTTCCTACCATTACCATCTTGGCAGGGGCATGTGTGTCGTCTCTCCCGGAAAATACAATAAAAGGCAAAGAGGTGGAGCTGAGAGGGGGGCTGTGAGCATGGAGGTGGGTGATTGACATCTATCAAACTCCGACCTGCCTGTAGCTAAGAGCTAACCGAGCTAACCAGCTAACAGAGGTAAGCGGGCTAAAGCTAAGTCAGGCTATTAACAAACTAAAAACCGCAGTTGTTCTGTGTTCTTCTGACTTGAAGCGGGAGATCGGGTACCTGTCAATCAAAAGGACACGCCCCTAAATATGCTAAATTTTGAGATTAAATTACTTTTAAACGGGCGAGTTAGAAAAGAATTCACTCCCCCCACAGTTGTCATGAAGGTAAACCTGACCTATTAAACCTAAAATGGATTTTTGAACCAGGCTGTAAACATGTTTATTTCTGCTGTAAACATGTTTATTCCTGCTGTGAAGTTGGTCTTTTTAACATGGGAGTCTATGGGGATTCGCTCTCTTTTGGAGCCCCTAGTGGATGAAGGGGGAACTGCAGCTTGTGGCTCCACTTTTACCCGGCGGAGGTTGCTGAATAGTAAATCCTTAGTTTGACAGGATTAAATTTCAAAATAAGAAATGCAATATATCCAGAGATTAACGTCTTCAGGGCTGCTAGCAGCTTGTTGAATTGAGTGTACATGAAGTATCATCAGCATAAAAATGACTTGTTTGTACAATAGAAACAGTAATGGACTAAGTATGGACCCCTGAGGAACCCCACATGACACCATAAACAGTACCGACTGGAAACATGTCCTCAGAGTTCTCAACATAAATATTTGTCCTGTAAATTATCATCAAACCTGAACTTGAAAAGGAAAAATGATTACAAACTGACCATTTTGAAGTGATTCTATAGAACATAGAAAACATCCATGAGTGATAAAATCTCATGGAAAGTTGAGATTAATTCACCTCCACTTCCCACAAGAAGCTAGAAATGCCTGCATTCTTAAACAGAAATAGTAAAAATAATATATCTGTTAAAAGAAAGTTTTAACAGTTTTACAGGTTTCTGAATGTAAACATATGAACATGAGGATTTCTGCTGTGGAGCCCCAACCTGCTGGGGGGGCCGGCCAGTCAAAGTACAAGCGGGATGCTGTTCATGAAATTACACATGCACACACACAAGTTGCTCACACACCAACCACACTGATTCCTCCCAACGTGGTGGAAGCTCTTTAGTTTTTGTAATGAAATGTGACGTTCAGGACATCTGAGAAGTAACGTGCCGTCGTCTCCCACATCCTGTGAAGTCTGTCTGTGATGCGATCTTCAGGGATTTTTCTCTTTTAATGAACCAGATTCAGAACAATTTGGCCAAGAATGTCAATAAAATACCATGAAACCAGCAAACCCACATCAGCACTGTAAGCAG
Organism: Telmatherina bonti; assembly: GCF_933228915.1. Lineage (NCBI taxonomy): Eukaryota > Metazoa > Chordata > Actinopteri > Atheriniformes > Telmatherinidae > Telmatherina > Telmatherina bonti. The sequence goes on along the minus strand of NC_136626.1, from coordinate 5,485,142 downwards.
AACGTAGCAGCCGACGTCATGTGCAGGAAATGGGATTAATTATGCAGGTATTAATGATGGGATTAATTATTTAGTTTATGAAGATCTTTTCATCTACAAACTTTACAAATGACTGTTAGTGACTCCCACAAAAGATTGTTTTTGTCATTTTAAACCAGTTTGTAAGTTATTCCAAGTGGAAGAAGCAGCAAAGAGTGATGTTCTCCATTCGTGTGACATTGAACGCAGCACAGGCTGCTGTTAGTCGATCATGTCTCTCAAACACTCAGTGATTTGTTCATTCATGCATAGAAATGATGTGATGTGTAGATAATCGATGACATGGCTTGTAAATACAGCAAACAACTCACTGATGTGATGAGCATCTTATCAATATGCTAATTATCTGCATGGTGATTGGCTGTATTGACCTCTGCTGTCCAACACCAGCAACCGTTTGCAGGCATGTCGACACCTGCTGAGCGAAGCACAAAGCTTTAACACGACTGGGATGCACAATGTTGAGGAGCTTGTGAGTTTTTAGGGAACTAAATTAAATAAATTTGGATTAAATTAACACTCCAGTATTCTAGTAATGAATGGTTTAATAAAAAACAAAAGATCATTATTATTATTATTATTATTATTATTATATTATTATTATTATTATTATTATTATTATTATTAATAATAATAATAATAATAATAATGATAAAATTAAAAGTTTTTATGAATTATTATCTATAAAGAGTCCTGTCTGCCAGTCCGTGTGGAGTTTTATTCCCTGCTGCGGGCCTCAGCTGGCTGTACGTCCAGACCCATAGCGGTCTGGTAACTGGGGGGGCTGCTGTGACGTCTCCTGGTTATGAAACCAGAAGTCCCATGGCATCACCTCACTGCGGGGCAGGGCCGTGATTGGGCCACCGTCTGCATCCCATCATATTTTTTTCATGGAAGTCGTGACCAGCAGTGCTGCTGCTGCATGAGTGAAGACTTTCCCTGTCCGGTTGATCAGACAGCTAATTAAGCAGACGGCAGAGAAATGATGAGGGGACAAAACGAGACACCGAGAAAAGGATGGAGACATGCAAGCGCTACAAAATAAGTCCTACTGTAGGTCTTAAATAAATCAAAGCATAAGAAGGAGGAACACTGACGCTGTTCTGTCAGCTGACTGCGAATTAATGTGTTAAAATGCTGATTTTTGCGTAAAATTATTTCAATTTATATTCCAAATGAGCTAAAAGCATCTCTGTTATCAGGCAAATACAGAAACACTGCAACCGCATCAGAACTAGGATGACTTTAACAACAGCCAATTATTGCCACTTCTGCGCTTACTATCATTACCAGTCTGCAAGTGAGCCTCATTTCTGCTTCTGACGTCCATTTCATCCTCATTCAGACTTCACTTCCACAGTTGCACGCTGGTTGGTAGCAAAAACGTACCACTAAACTCACCGCTAAAAGCAATGCTAAACACATTGCTAAACGCACCGCTAAACACATCACTAAGCTCATCGCTAAACACACAGCTAAACGCACAGCTAAACGCACCGCTAAACACACCACTAAACCCATTGCTAAACACATCACTAAACTCATCACTAAATGCATCACTAAACAGACCACTAAACAGACCACTAAACAGACCACTAAACGCACCGCTAAACACACCGTTAAACACACCGCTAAACGCATCGCTAAACACATCACTAAACTTATCGCTAAATGCATCACTAAACACACAGCTAAACACACCGCTAAACGCATCGCAAAACACACCGGTAAACACATCACTAAACTCATCACTAAACACACCGCTAAACACACCACTAAACACACCGCTAAATGCATCGCTGAACGCATCCCTGAACACACAGCTAAACACACCGCTAAACGCATCGCAAAACACACCGGTAAACACATCACTAAACTCATCGCTAAACACACCACTAAACACACCGCTAAACACACCACTAAACCCATTGCTAAACACATCACTAAACTCATCACTAAATGCATCACTAAACAGACCACTAAACAGACCGCTAAACGCACCGCTAAACACACCGTTAAACACACCGCTAAACACACCGCTAAACACACAGCTAAACGCACCGCTAAACACACCACTAAACCCATTGCTAAACACATCACTAAACTCATCACTAAATGCATCACTAAACAGACCACTAAACAGACCACTAAACGCACCGCTAAACACACCGTTAAACACACCGCTAAACGCATCGCTAAACACATCACTAAACTTATCGCTAAATGCATCACTAAACACACAGCTAAACACACCGCTAAACGCATCGCAAAACACACCGGTAAACACATCACTAAACTCATCACTAAACACACCGCTAAACACACCACTAAACACACCGCTAAATGCATCGCTGAACGCATCCCTGAACACACTGCTAAATGCACCGCTAAACACACGCTAAGCACACCACTAAACACACCGCTAAACACATCGCCAAACGCACCAGTAAACATACTGCTAAACACATCGCTAAATGCATCGCTAAACACACTGCTAAACGTAATGCTAAACCCATTGCTAAACGCATCGCTAAACACACCGTTAAACGCACCGCTAAAAGCACTGCTAAACATAAAGCTAAATGCACCACTAAACACACCGCTAAACGCATCGCTAAACACACCGCTAAATACACAGCTAAACACATTGCGAGTAGAGGATCATTATTTTCCTGCTTTTCTCATCACTTGTTGATCTTTGGCTGCTCCTGATTGGACGTTACCGTCAGTTTAAGCTCTCTGATTGGTGGAAAGTCTGACAGGAAGTGTCTTCATCATCATGTCCAGGTGAAAATAGAGGTCTCTTAGCAACATGGTAGTGATGGTGATGAAGATGTGATAAATAATGGTGGATTTACCATCTAGAGTCTCTGAATAAACTCTACATGTTGTGTCTGGATTGTAAACCTCCTGGACGGATAGAAACGCTGGAAAACCTCAGTAGACCAGCTGGAGGGTCACATGACCACCTCAGTGTACCACGAACATCAGCATCTCTGCTTGCAGTCGACCAATCAGAACTTTATGTGGTTCCTGAGTCCAGCATGAGGTCATGGTAAAGTTCTCCACTCCCTGGAGAAATTTCCTCTGGTCCATGTTCATCCTCTTTAATCTGCGTTCAGTTTATTGCTTTCCCTTCTGGTGATCCATCTGAAATGATTATCCTCGACCAGAATGTTTCCCTTCCATCATTCTGACACGAACATCTGAACGTTGTGAACGGTGCATTAGGGATGCAGCTTGTGGCGTTTGTCTCTTATGTATGAGCAAAATGAAGTCCTGGATGTTCGATCACAGCTTTATATCATGGCTATGTGGATGGCAGCTGCTCAGCGCTGCGGCTTACGGTTAAATCTGTCAGGAGAAACAGCTAAAAGACAAAAAGCACAAGTGTGTTGTGGAAGCCGGATCAGCATTGTTGGGCAGAAAAGGGTGAAGGTGAGGTTAAACCTCAGTAAAGTGGAGCTGCTCGCCAGAGACAAACAGAGCAAAGCCTGCAGACATCCGAGGCTGTTGCAGCACAGATGGCCGAGCAGATGTGCAGAGAATTAGTGTTTCTCTGCAGCAGAGTCGGGCTTTAAAGCGAAGGACTGCGTGACCTACTGTCCGTGTAAACACAGCTGCTCCTGCAGCAGAAAACAACAACGGCGATCTTTCTTTGAAAGCATCCTGGTGTCTCAGAGGAGCATTTTCAGCTTCATTTCTCTGCTCATTCAGCTCAAATGTTTCACTAGATTATAATAAAAACGATCCCAACAAACCTTGCAGCCTGATCTTATTAATGACACTTTAAACATGAAGATTATTCACAAGAATTCGCTGAATTCTGGGTGAAAAAGTCAGGGCGACTCGTCCTCTGCAAGAAACAGAAGTATAAGAAAAATCCTGCAGAAACGTTTGCTTGGTGAACTTTCCCCAAATCTGATTCAAGAGATAAAAACTTAAGTTCTTTAAAAATATCTTTTAAATCAGATTTTCTGTATTCTGTTCTCTACTTCATACAGATTCTACACAGTGAAAGATCATTATTTTATGATCATGATAATAATCTGAACAGGTAAACTGTATCATAAAGTCCAGTAGGACAGTTAATCCAAAGCAATAATCACGTCAGCTATTTAAATTTAGTCTATCAAACAGATATAAAAGGAATTAATTAAATGACGTATTTAAGTGTTTCCTTTCTCTTATTCTCAGTATCTGTTCTTCTATTATCTGGGATCCTGCAGGGTCTGGTAGATCTGGGATCCTGCCGGGTCTGGTAGATCTGGGATCCTGCCTGGTATGGTAGACCTGGGATCCTGCCTGGTATGGTAGATCTGGGATCCTGCCTGGTCTGGTAGATCTGGGATCCTGCCTGGTCTGGTAGATCTGGGATCCAACTGGTATGGTAGATCTGGGATCCTGCCTGGTCTGGTAGATCTGGGATCCTGCAGGGTCTGGTAGATCTGGGATCCTGCAGGGTCTGGTAGATCTAGGATCCTGCCTGGTCTGGTAGATCTGGGATCCTGCCTGGTATGGTAGATCTGGGATCCTGCCTGGTCTGGTAGATCTGGGATCCTGCCTGGTATGGTAGATCTGGGATCCTGCCTGGTATGGTAGATCTGGGATCCTGCCTGGTATGGTAGATCTGGGATCCTGCCTGGTATGGTAGATCGGGGATCCTGCCTGGTCTGGTAGATCTAGGATCCTGCCTGGTCTGGTAGATCTGGGATCCTGCCTGGTATGGTAGATCTGGGATCCTGCCTGGTCTGGTAGATCTGGGATCCTGCCTGGTCTGGTAGATCTGGGATCCTGCAGGGTCTGGTAGATCTGGGATCCTGCCTGGTCTGGTAGATCTGGGATCCTGCCGGGTCTGGTAGATCTGGGATCCTGCCTGGTATGGTAGATCTGTGATCCTGCCTGGTCTGGTAGATCTGGGATCCTGCCGGGTCTGGTAGATCTGGGATCCTGCCTGGTCTGGTAGATCTGGGATCCTGCAGGGTCTGGTAGATCTGGGATCCTGCCGGGTCTGGTAGATCTGGGATCCTGCCTGGTATGGTAGATCTGGGATCCTGCCGGGTCTGGTAGATCTGGGATCCTGCCTGGTATGGTAGATCTGGGATCCTGCCTGGTATGGTAGATCTGGGATCCTGCCTGGTCTGGTAGATCTGGGATCCTGCCTGGTCTGGTAGATCTGGGATCCTGCCTGGTCTGGTTGATCTGGGATCCTGCCTGGTCTGGTAGATCTGGGATCCTGCCGGGTCTGGTAGATCTAGGATCCTGCCTGGTCTGGTAGATCTGGGATCCTGCCTGGTATGGTAGATCTGGGATCCTGCCGGGTCTGGTAGATCTGGGATCCTGCCGGGTCTGGTAGATCTGGGATCCTGCCTGGTCTGGTAGATCTGGGATCCTGCCTGGTCTGGTAGATCTGGGATCCTGCCGGGTCTGGTAGATCTGGGATCCTGCCTGGTCTGGTAGATCTGGGATCCTGCCTGGTCTGGTAGATCTGGGATCCTGCCTGGTCTGGTAGATCTGGGATCCTGCCTGGTCTGGTAGATCTGGGATCCTGCCGGGTCTGGTAGATCTTGGATCCTGCCTGGTCTGGTAGATCTGGGATCCTGCCTGGTCTGGTAGATCTGGGATCCTGCCTGGTATGGTAGATCTGGGATCCTGCCTGGTCTGGTAGATCTGGGATCCTGCCTGGTCTGGTAGATCTGGGATCCTGCCGGGTCTGGTAGATCTGGGATCCTGCCTGGTCTGGTAGATCTGGGATCCTGCCTGGTCTGGTAGATCTGGGATCCTGCCTGGTCTGGTAGATCTGGGATCCTGCCTGGTCTGGTAGATCTGGGATCCTGCAGGGTCTGGTAGATCTGGGATCCTGCCGGGTCTGGTAGATCTGGGATCCTGCAGGGTCTGGTAGATCTGGGATCCTGCAGGGTCTGGTAGATCTGGGATCCTGCCTGGTCTGGTAGATCTGGGATACTGCCTGGTATGGTAGATCTGGGATCCTGCCGGGTCTGGTAGATCTTGGATCCTGCCGGGTCTGGTAGATCTGGGATCCTGCCTGGTATGGTAGATCTGGGATCCTGCAGGGTCTGGTAGACCTGGGATCCTGCCTGGTATGGTAGACCTGGGATCCTGCCTGGTATGGTAGATCTGGGATCCTGCCTGGTATGGTAGATCTGGGATCCTGCCTGGTATGGTAGATCTGGGATCCTGCCTGGTATGGTAGATCTGGGATCCTGCCTGGTCTGGTAGATCTGGGATCCTGCCTGGTCTGGTAGATCTGGGATCCTGCCTGGTCTGGTAGATCTGGGATCCTGCCGGGTCTGGTAGATCTGGGATCCTGCCTGGTCTGGTAGATCTGGGATCCTGCAGGGTCTGGTAGATCTGGGATCCTGCCTGGTCTGGTAGATCTGGGATCCTGCCTGGTATGGTAGATCTGGGATCCTGCAGGGTCTGGTAGATCTGGGATCCTGCCTGGTCTGGTAGATCTGGGATCCTGCCTGGTATAGTAGATCTGGGATCCTGCAGGCTCATAGACCCCTATGATGACGACTAACCTGGGCATGAATGTTCCCTTGCCCGGACGCGGGTTACCGGGACCCCCCTCCGGAGCCAGGCCTGGAGGCGGGGTACGAGAGCGAGCGTCTGGTGGCCGGGCCTTCGCCCATGGGGCCCGGTCGGGCTCAGCCCGAAAGGGTTACATGGGCCCCACCTCCCGTGGGCTCACCATCTGCGGGAGGAGCCGTAGGGGTCGGGTGCAATGTGAGCTGGGCGGCAGCAAGAGGCGGGGACCCTGGCGGTCCGATCCCCGGCTGCAGAAGCTGGCTCTAGGGACGTGGAACGTCACCTCTCTGGTGGGGAAGGAGCCTGAGCTTGTGCGCGAGGTTGAGCGGTTCCGACTAGATATAGTTGGACTCACCTCGACGCATGGCTTGGGCTCTGGAACCAGAACCCTCGAGAGGGGCTGGACTTTCTTCCACTCTGGAGTTGCTCATGGTGAGAGGCGCCGAGCAGGTGTGGGCATTCTCATCAGCCCCCAGCTTGGTGCCTGCACGTTGGGGTTTACCCCGGTGGATGAAAGGGTAGTTTCCCTCCGCCTCCGGGTGGGGGGACGGGTCCTGACTGTTGTCTGTGCTTATGCACCGAACAGCAGTTCAGAGTACCCACCCTTTCTGGAGTCCTTGGAGGGAGTGCTGGAGGGTGCTCCTTCTGGGGACTCCATTGTTCTGCTGGGGGACTTCAATGCTCACGTGGGCAATGACAGTGAGACCTGGAGGGGAGTGATTGGGAGGCATGGTCCACCCCCTCTGAACCCAAATGGTGTTTTGTTGTTGGACTTCTGTGCTCGTCATGGATTGTCTATAACGAACACCATGTTCCAGCATAAGAGTGTCCATATGTACACCTGGCATCAGGATTCCCTGGGCCGCAGTTCAATGATCGACTTTGTAGTCGTATCGTCGGACCTGCGGCCACATGCCTTGGACACTCAGGTGAAGACATGCCTTGGACACTCGGGTGAAGAGGGGGGCGGAGCTGTCAACTGATCACCACCTGGTGGTGAGTTGGCTCAGATGGTGGGGGAGGAAGCCGGTCCGAGCTGGCAGGCCCAAACGTGTTGTGAGGGTCTGCTGGGAACGTCTGGCTGAGTCCCCTGTCAGAGCGAGCTTCAACTCCCACCTTCAGCAGAGCTTCGAACATGTCCCGAGTGAGGCGGGGGACATTGAGTCCGAATGGGCTGTGTTCCGTGCCTCTATTGCTGAGGCGGCCAGCCGGAGCTCTGGCTGTAAGGTAGTTGGTGCCTGTCGTGGCGGTAATCCCAGGACTCGTTGGTGGACACCAGCAGTGAGGGATGCCGTCAAGCTGAAGAAGGAGTCCTATCGGGCCTTCTTGGCCTGTGGGACTCTGGAGGCAGCTGATGGGTACCGGCGGGCTAAGCGGCATACGGCTTCGGCTGTTGCCGAGGCAAAAATTCGGGCATGGGAGGAGTTCGGCGAGGCCATGGAGAAAGACTTCCGGACGGCTTCGAGGAGATTCTGGTCCACCATCCGGCGGCTCGGGGGGGGGAAGCAGTGCTCCATCAATACTGTGTACAGTGGAGGTGGGGAGCTGCTGACCTCAACTCGGGACGTTGTGGGTCGGTGGAGGGAATACTTCGAAGACCTCCTCAATCCTACCAACACGTCTTCCCATGAGGGAGCAGAGCTGGTGGACTCAGGGGTGGACTCTCCTATCTCTGGGGCTGAAGTCGCTGAGGTGGTCAAAAAGCTCCTTGGCGGCAAGGCCCCGGGGGTGGATGAGATCCGCCCGGAGTTCCTTAAGGCTCTGGATGCTGTGGGGCTGTCCTGGCTGACACGCCTCTGCAGCATCGCGTGGACATCGGGGGCAGTACCGCTGGATTGGCAGACTGGGGTGGTGGTCCCCCTTTTTAAGAAGGGGGACCGGAGGGTGTGTTCCAATTACAGGGGAATCACACTCCTCAGCCTCCCTGGTAAGGTCTATTCAGGGGTCCTGGAGAGGAGGGTCCGCCGGATAGTCGAATCCCGGATTGAGGAGGAGCAGTGTGGTTTTCGTCCTGGTCGCGGAACAGTGAACCAGCTCTATACCCTCTCTGGGGTCCTGGAGGGGGCATGGGAGTTTGCCCAACCAGTCTACATGTGCTTTGTGGATCTGGAGAAGGCATTCGACCGTGTCCCCCGGGGGCTCCTGTGGGGGGTACTCCGGGAGTATGGGGTACCGGACCCCCTTGTATGAGCTGTCCGGTCCCTGTACGACAGGTGTCAGAGCTTGGTCCGCATTGCCGGTAGTAAGTCCGATCCGTTTCCGGTGAGGGTTGGACTCCGCCAAGGCTGCCCTTTATCACCGATTCTGTTCATAACTTATATGGACAGAATTTCTAGGCGCAGCCGAGGGGTTGAGGGGATCCGACTTGGTGGCCTCAGGATTGGGTCCCTGCTTTTTGCGGATGACGTGGTCCTGTTGGCTTCATCTGGTCGTGATCTCCAGCTCTCGCTTGAGCGATTCGCGGCCGAGTGTGAAGCGGCTGGGATGAGAATCAGCACCTCCAAATCTGAGACCATGGTCCTCAGCCGGAATAGGGTGGATTGCCCTCTCCGGGTCGGGAGTCAGGTCCTGCCCCAAGTGGAGGAGTTTAAATATCTCGGGGTCTTGTTCACGAGTGAGGGAAGGATGGACCGCGAGATCGACAGACAGATCGGTGCGGCGTCTGCAGTAATGCGGACTCTGCGCCGGTCTGTCGTGGTGAAGAAGGAGCTGAGCCAGAAGGTGAAGCTCTCGATTTACCAGTCGATCTAAGTTCCTACCCTCACCTATGGTCATGAGCTGTGGGTCGTGACCGAAAGAAGGAGATCTCGTATACAGGCGGCTGAAATGAGTTTCCTCCGCAGGGTGGCCGGGCTCTCCCTTAGAGATAGGGTGAGGAGCTCGGTCATCCGGGAGGGGCTCAGAGTAGAGCCGCTGCTCCTTCGCATCGAGAGGAACCAGTTGAGGTGGCTCGGGCATCTGGTCAGGATGCCTCCTGGACGCCTCCCTGGTGAGGTGTTCCAGGCACGTCCCTCTGGGAGGAGACCCCGGGGAAGACCCAGGACACGCTGGAGGGATTATATCTCTTGGCTGGCCTGGGAACGCCTCGGGATCCCCCCCGCAGAGTTGGCAAATGTGGCTGGGGAGAGGGAAGTCTGGGCTTCCCTGCTTAGGCTGCTGCCCCCGCGACCCGACCCCGGATAAGCGGCAGAAGATGGATGGATGGATGGATGGATGGGATCCTGCAGGGTCTGGTAGATCTGGGATCCTGCCTGGTATGGTAGATCTGGGATCCTGCCGGTTCTGGTAGATCTGGGATCCTGCCTGGTCTGGTAGATCTGGGATCCTACCGGGTCTGGTAGATCTGGGATCCTGCCGGGTCTGGTAGATCTGGGATCCTGCCTGGTATGGTAGATCTGGGATCCTGCCGGTTCTGGTAGATCTGGGATCCTGCCTGGTCTGGTAGATCTGGGATCCTGCAGGGTCTGGTAGATCTGGGATCCTGCCTGGTCTGGTAGATCTGGGATCCTACCGGGTCTGGTAGATCTGGGATCCTGCCGGGTCTGGTAGATCTGGGATCCTGCCTGGTATGGTAGATCTGGGATCCTGCCGGTTCTGGTAGATCTGGGATCCTGCCTGGTCTGGTAGATCTGGGATCCTGCAGGGTCTGGTAGATCTGGGATCCTGCCGGGTCTGGTAGATCTGGGATCCTGCAGGGTCTGGTAGATCTGGGATCCTGCCGGGTCTGGTAGACCCTCTCCAGCCACTGATAGGACTTGCTTATATCGGCCACTTCGGTGATCTGCCGGTGGTACATCCCATGCAGGGGCTTTTCCTCCCATGATGGTTCTTCCATCTGGTGTTCCTCCAGACTCCATTGTCTGAGACATTCACTAAGTGCTTCATCCCTCGGTGCCCTCTTCCTGATGTATTCATGGAGCTTGGATGTTTGAGCGTGGATCGTGGTCCTGGTGGACTCCCTCTTTGTGCTGAGTGTGTTGTCCTGGGATGGAAGCCTCCATGCACAGTGAGCTGCTTCTGTTTTCAGGATCTAGATATTAATATGAAACTTTTAAAATCTGCTGGTAACGATGAAAACGGAAAGTTTTCAGGCTTTCTCCAGTAACATGTTGTTCTCCTCTACGTGAAGAAAAAGCAGTTTGTCAGGATAAATGTTGACGTTGCCATCAGATGGTGTCCATGGCAACGGTGTAAACATCATCTGAGCTGCAGCAGCTCAGAGCTTTACATCCTCTAACGCCGTCATTCAGCGTGGAATGGAGATTCATCCCACCTTAAACCTGCTTAACGGGGAGTAAAACCGCATGAGCGCGTTTCTGCTTCAGCACGTTTATAACATAGAATCCACGCGTGTGAGAGGCGTGTGTTCCTGCTGCCCTGAGCTCGGGGCGCGCTGTCAACATGGCCTCTAATCAGGTTAAGTTATTAAGACCTGGAACGGGGAGGGAAATGGGTCAGGAGGAGCTAAACGCAGAGAGAGAGAGAGAGAGAGAGGGGGGAGAACGTGAGGGATGGAGCTGGGCATCACTTTGCTTCAACGTATCAGCAGCAGCACATGCTGCCAAACATCCAGCAGAGCTCCCGGCTCCGTTATGTAAGATTTACTCTCCATAAACCAGGATTATTTGCTTGGCGGACAGACGGGGGATGCTGCAGCTTCGCTTTGTGAGACTCTGCCCGAAGCGTTTTCATCGGCCGCCTGGTCTTTGTGACTCTGTGGACGTGGAGGCTCCGGCCGTGGACTGATGAGGACTGAAAACACACAAACAAGCCGAAGAGAGAGGAAGTGCAGCTTTGTGAGGAAGGCTTGATACAGCCTCGCTCTTTCTCTGCTGCTGGTGGAGCGTGAAGCTACGAGCCCTCGGGACCTGGACATCCGTTTGTCCTTGGTCACCTGGGGGTGCTCCTGCTGTGAGTCGTGCTTGTTGGAAGCTCTTCTTCCTACTCAAGATTTCAATGGAAAAAGGAGTCCTTTAACTACTTTACTCCTGGATTAGAGTTGTTTTTCCTTCCTTGGTCTGGTCAGAGCTGCAGATTATCTGCTGCCCGTCTCCTCCTGAAGGAACATTTGTGTTGCCGCCTGTAATCTGTGTGGAGGTGTGTGCGTTCGTTGGAAGGCGGCCACCGGAATCCATCTCCCTGGGAAGCTGGGCCTAATCGGGATTTGCTGTGCTTTTCACCTGATCGCCTTGGTGCTCCGTCATCCCTCCATCCCCTCATCCCTCGCTCACGCTGCCAGCCTGTCGCTACAGAGAGGGTCAGGACCTCGGCCGCTGAGCCCATGAAAGGCTCGCCGTTTCCTCTGAGGCAAGCTGAGGGATGGGCGCGCTGTAGCCGGGTGGTGGCAGCGTGACGGAGGGGGATGGCGCCTCTGTGGAAGACCATGCTGTCGAAGAGTAGCCCGCTGTACCGGGATGCTCTGTTCTCCTTCTCCCTGTGGGAGTGGAAGGCTCAAGAGAGGGAGCTGCTGCTGCTGAGGAAGCACACCGACCGGGAGAGGAGGGCCATGCTCGCTCAGCTCGACAGGTAAGACCGGAAACACAATCTCTGCATGCTTCTTTCACGTCCATCAGAAACGTCTGGACGAGTCACGCACACGCCACCGTGGCTCGAACGCTCCACACATTCCCTCGCTGCAACGTGTGTCACGGTGGGATTCGTCCCACATTCCTGCCGTGCTGATCCCACCTCCTGCAGCGCCGCACGTTCCTTCTGCTGCTTCTACCAATAAAACCTAAAAACACCTGAGAGTCCTGCAGGTTTCCACAGTCCACACGTCTTCATCTCAGACCTGGTCCTGGTCTTCATCAGCAGGTCTTCCTGGAGGTCTGTCAGAGATTTTCCCTCCTTTCTGGTCCAGTTCTGTTTCCAGACCGGTTCCAGAGGATCGTCCCACGTAAAAAAGGTCTCTGGACTCGCAGAATAAACCGGGGTTGGGTTGGCGCCCAACTCTGCAAGGAACCAGTTCCAACTGGATCAGGTTTTTAGACAAGAACCAGGACCTGACAGATCCATCTGGACCTTCAGCTGATCCATCTATTGATGGCTGAAGTCTCATCAGAACTGGTCTCCATGGAAACGCGGCTTCAAGAAGCCAGAAAAGGCTGAGGTCACATGACCCAAGAAAGATGAGCGGAAAAAAGTCCTGGTTCTGAGGAGGATCCGTCCCTCCATCGGACCCAACGAGGTCCGATGGAGGGTCGGATCCTCCCCAGAACCCGGACCTCGTTGGGTCCGATGGAGGGTCGGATCCTCCCCAGAACCCGGAGTTGGGTCCGATGGAGGGTCGGATCCTCCCCAGAACCCGGAGTTGGGTCCGATGGAGGGTCGGATCCTCCCCAGAACCCGGACCTCGTTGGGTCCGATGGAGGGTCGGATCCTCCCCAGAACCCGGACCTCGTTGGGTCCGATGGAGGGTCGGATCCTCCCCAGAACCCGGACCTCGTTGGGTCCGATGGAGGGTCGGATCCTCCCCAGAACCCGGATCTCGTTGGGTCCAATGGAGGGACGGATCCTCCGCAGAACCAGGACCTCAGCGTAACAGGGACTATCTATACATACAATGGAATAAATCAAAACATCTAAAGAAAAGTTCTAGAAAGTCCTTCAAAGATCCTGGAGAACTGTTCCTGTGGACGACTTAAAGAGATCAATCAATCAAGATTTTTTTAATTCATTGATGCCGGGAGCATTCACACCTGGAAAGTCCACTAGATTCGGTCCGACTGTGGACTCGGCTCCGTTAAAAGGTGCAACATTCTTCTGGTCGTGTGAAGTTGTGTGAAGTGTGTGACTCGGGTCCGATCCGTTTCTTTGAGCCGACGTTTGTTTGCGACTTTCCCGGCAAACAGACGGGGGTTTGAATAAAATGGCTGCTGTGAAGCTCCCTCCGATGGTTCAGACTTTCAAGAAAACACCAACAAAGACTCACCCTGATGCATCGTTACGCATCCTCACCGGGCGCCAACCTCCGGCAGTTGAAGGTGAAGCCGAACGCTGCAGTTCCCTCATCATCAGTCGCAAAACTCGGCATAACTTGGGGTGTGTCCTTTGATTGACAGGTGCCCGATATCCCGCTGGATTTAGCTGGATAGCGGCGCGTCTCAGCTTCAGCCGTCCGTTAGCTGGTTAGCTCTAGCTTGGCTCAGTTAGCTCTTAGCTACAGGCAGCTCTGACTTGGATGGGTGTCAGTCACCATCCACGCCAACACCCACTTATTCATGGGCTAGAAAACATAAAAGGTTAAATAACAAACAAGTTTTTATTCATTACAGATAAAATTCTCAAGTTTAAGTTTAATTTATCAACATTATGATGGTAGAAGTCATGGAGCGGACTCTGAAATCAACTCTTACATGAAAGTTTTGTCTTTGTGTGTGTGTGTGTGTGTGTGTGTGTGTGTGTGTGTGTGTGTGTGTGTGTGTGTGTGTGTCAGAGCCTGGGATTGATTCAGATAACCTTAACCTCTGTGCATCAGCATGTCAGTGTTAATTAAATCATCCTCGGGGAACACAACTGGTGTCATGGCTGTCATGTTGCCCCGTACCCTCCCTGCTCCTCGTCGTCTTCCTTCGTTCTCTCCAACCGTGTCAGGGTGAATATGTTATCTGCGTTTCCCATGCAGTGTCATTGCTTTCAGTAAGAAGCTTCCATGAAGCGGGCAGGTGACTCACGCACCTGCTGCAGCTCTGCTCATTAATGCTGCTGATCCCTTCAGTCGCAAACAGCTGCTCTCTTTTCACACCGCGAAGAAAAGCTGCTTTTTTTCACCTCAATTTGCAGCCGGAAGTTCACGATAAAAGTTGATCATTCTGTTCCTGGCTGGTTCAGACGTGTCAGAAGCCTGAAGTGAGGTCGTCCAACAGTAAACTCTTTGACATGAATAAATGTTTGTGTTTCTGTGTGTTTGTGTGGACAGACTCAGTAAGGAGCTGCAGCAGAAAGACAAGGTCATCGAGTCTCTGCGAGCCAAACTCAACCAGCATCCCCATCGCTCGGACACGCCTTGCAGCAGCCACGCCCTCTCTGACACCACTGACCAATCAGATCGCATCTCCTACGTGTCGGACGAACGCGGATCCACCAACGAGGACCTGGAGTTGTGTTCTGATGTGGACAGTAGCGCTGAGCTGGGTCAGGAGGAAACGAGGACTTCGACAGCAGTCGGTGCAGGTGAGACAACCACCAGTGCCAGATCTAGAAGATTCTGCAAGCGGGGGGAGCATAGAGGGACTGGCGGGGCCGTTACAAGATGAGATTTAGGTGTTGCTTGCAGTTCTTAGTTTTTAGTCCTAATTTTTTCCAAACTACTGAAACACACACATCCCCATCAGCTCCACCTGTCCAACTTCCAGTTAAGGCTAATATCTAATCAGCCAATCACATGGCAGCATGTAGTCGTGCTGAAGTTTAAAATTCAGATTCAGTAAGATTCAGATCCCAATTGAAGGGTCCCAAATAAGTAGGACCCGTCTGTTTTCTCCTGTAGAAATGCAAAGCAATAAGATGTGTGCCAACCCATCCTGTTGGTGGAAGTGGGTTCCCTGAGTACCAGCATGACCTGGTTTAACCTCCACAGCCTACCTGAGTCCTGCTGCTGACCATGTCCATCCCTTTATGAGCACAGTGTAGCATCTTCTGATGGAAACTTCCAGCAGGATGATGCACCATGTCACAGAGCTCACATCATCTCAGAACCAGGCAAAGTTCCTGACACAAACACAGCAGACCCAGAAGACTATAAGCAGCTCTACTGGCTGAAACGATGAAGGTGGTCCCAACATAGAGCCTTGTGGGACTCCAACAGAGCAGCTTTGGGACGTGGTGAAATGGGAGCTTCTCATCATGGATGTGCAGCTGACGAAATACATGATTTTCTATCCCAGTTAGTTTTTTTTCTGCATGTTTATCCTGGTAGAGGCTGACACGGTTCTTGTTTATAAATGAGGAAACAGGAGTTTCTGGAAACTTCTTTCAGCAGGTTCACACCAAACTTCTGCCGTGTTGGTGTGTCTGCAGCATCCATCATGTTCCTCACCTGACTGCTGATTCTTTTCATTTCTAGATTGTCATTCCCACCACGACGCCTTGTCACGCCATCCATCTGTCCCGTCATCCCTCTCCTCATCCCACCAGAGCTGTCCCAGCATGCACTGCCCCAGCTCGCCACTCAAACCTGCAGATGTGCAGAGCCAGACAGGTAGGAGGAGCTCTGTGGGCGGAGTTTCTGTCTGACTTCACCTTTTCAGTGTCTCCCTCTTCTTTCCCAGCTCCAGCCTTCAGCTCTACTCCCTGCCACCTTCCACCTTCCTCTTCTTCCTTCCGTCCTCACCCCTCAAACCTGCGAACCCGTTACCAAAGCCGCGGGGGGGTGGCTTTCTCCCTGGCTGAGGTGCACCAAGAGCTGCAGATGTTGCAGAAGCAGCTGGAGGACAAAGCTAGTGCGTCAATCTGACGGTTTCTGCTTGTTTTTCTGTAACCGAGCGTTAAACGTAACAAACTAAACGTGTGTTTGTGTGTGAGGCGTAACAAGCTCGTAAGGAATGCAGAACTCGGAAGTGTTCAATAATTTTATTGGCAGTTTAAGTTAAAAGTTGTCTCGTCAATTGAAATCAAATAATGAAACGAATGGATGCGGTACCGCTTGAAATGCTTTATAACTGCATGCTAATCCCCTGAAGTTTAACGCAATTAGCATGTTCCAGACTTCCTGAGGCATGTTTTTATTGTATGAGACACCTTCCAGTAAATGACCTAAGAGTTCAGGAAACTGATAAATACTCTGCATGCAGTTTTATCTTCAAGTATTCTGCAGTTTGGGGACAATCTCATCTCAAGCCGTGTTGAACTTTTCCAGGTTGTTAAAACACAAAGTTGGAAACGCTGTCACTCCTCTGAGTTTAGTTCAATTTTAAATTAAACATTAGCAGCTGATGTTTTTATGTGGATGAGCAGAGTAATCCCTCAGTGTTATCCAGGATTTCTGCTCTGAATCTGCAGTTCTACCAACAGTTTCAGAAAGACTAGCTGTAGAAGCTAAATGAGAACTCCCACAGCTAGCACACGACTCCGCTAATTCAGCTAATCTTGACTACCTGCTGGGTGAGCAGTTAATTCATCTGAGGAACCCATTAATTGTGCAACTAGCAAACTTTAGGGGGTATTTGCAGTCTGGGCTAAAAAAAAAAGTGGGGCTGAGTGACAAGCTGCAACCTTCAGCTGTGCTAACTCTCAAGAAGTTAGCAATGCTAATTCTCAGGAGCCAACAGAAACAAGTCTGGCTCCCAAAGCCAACATGCTTTCTGAAGATGAGTTCCCCATCAACTCCGGGTCTTTCAAAGAATTCACTTGTTATTTATTCAACCTTGATTTTACCAGATAAAACATCAAGAACAAATTTTTAATGAATCAGTTGAGCTAGTTCTTATGCTAACACGGTACCAGCTCCTATTAGCTGCAGGAGTTCTGGTTCCTGCTAGCGCAGCCAGGGCACAGTTAGCCTCTAGAGCTAATCTGGTTCAGAGATGTAATAGCTTCTGGTTCCTAAAGGCAGAAACTTCCAGACTGTTTAAAGTGGAGAAATGATCTGTGGTTTGTAAAGTTAGAGATGAATGATTTCAGCTGTAATAAGGGAAGACGGGGACGTCAACTGAAAATCCAAAATGAATTCTCATAATAAAAAAAAGAGTTAAAAAAAAAACGTATAAATGTGTTTTAAACTGAATTAAAGGAGACACTTTAGTTTATATAAAGCTGTTTATGGAGACTTGGTAGATAAAATACAATCAGAAAAGTCAGATGGACCTAATCTCATGGAATAACTCGCTGCAGATTTTTCTTTCAGAAGCTTCAAAATGTCAGATTTTTAGGTTTATTACTGACTGCATGATCACAAGTAAATATAAAATATTTAATCTTGATTTAGAAAAACGAGGCAGTTCAAAAGACAGAAGTCCATAAACTTCGGTTTCTGAAAGTTCTGGTGAACATCATTATCTAATTGCTCTTATTATATAACTGCTGATAACTTTTAATAAGTTCCAGCTTTCCACCTCTGATGTGAAGTTAATGCAGCGTGATGTGATGGGAGGGCTGGATAATTCCTCCCTGAACCAGAACTGTCACGTAACAGAACCTGACAGATCCAAATGGGTCATTGAATGCAGCGTTTTTCAGACTGAGGACGTTTGAAACAAAATGGAAAGTGGCGCCATGTTGGAGTTTTTGAGGTGTTCTGTTCAGTATGCTCTGAAACAGAAGAGAGATTTCATATGTCTCTTTTAAACCCTGAAGTTTGCAAGTTGATGCTGTTCAGTGTTCGGCAGGTCATGATTCTAAACGTTAGCTATACGCCAAACTAGCCTAAAGAGTTGGGCTGCTGCTGCTTTATGCAGAATAAAACACCACATTTTTTTCTGTTTGTGACTTTAGGATCTCACATTCCTAAGATTGTCTGTTTTTCTGTTTGTGGATAAACAAGTAAAATAATCCCCTCACAGAAAAATGACATGTTCCACATGGGAACATGTCATTTTCCACATGAAAGACATACTATGCACAAGAAACAAAAAAACATGTGATAGTCTTCACATGTTGTGACACTGAAATGTTCCAAAACCTCATTTTGCCATGTGTAAAACATGTTTCACATGTGCAAGCCGATGGGGTTACATGTGAAACCCGTGTGGTTTTTCTGTAAGCGTGTTAGGGAAAAGGGAGACATCAGAATAAGAGAAATGTTTTGTTGTTGTTGAGCTCAGTTTTTGTCTTTGCAGTTTGATCAGAGCTCCAGCGGCTGAATCAACTGGACAGTTTGTAAGTCTGGCAGTAAAAGTCCGGTTTATAAGCTCGTAACAGCCAGATTGTTCTCAGGACTTTGTAAAGCTGCAGTCTGAACTGAAAGACATTTGGGTCATGAAACTGCTTCTTGTAGATGAACTGGTCGTCCCGTCTTTGCTTCCTCCGTCTCGTCTCTCTGTAACAGCTCGTACTTTCTTTCTCATTAAATGATGCTTCTTCACATGATGCTTAATGAAGCCGGGGATCCAGTTGGAGGACAGTTTGCTCTGATCTGAAACTACAGATGAGAGTTGAAGCTCTGAGAAACTCCAAACCAGACACATTTGATTCAGCTAATTAAAGCTGTCCTAAATGTCAGGAGAAATCCTTCCGCTCTTCAGTCCTCTCCTTCCTCTGGGGCTCTAACACATGAATGCTACTACGTTTTTCTTTATTAGCATATCCATCAATGCTGTGCTTACTGTCCCTTCCTCTACAGGGTTTTCCACTCCCCAGTCCAGACCTCTTCAGGGATTCCTTTTTGGTCACCAGCAGCCGGCAGATTCCTCTGGTTTCCTGCCGTTATCCTACCAGAGTTTCCAGCCTTCTCCTTTCACCAGAGCACCCAGCAGCAGCAGCCTGGATGCTAACCTGGCCATGAAAACAGGGGTCAGCGTGCTGGAGAGCAGTGCTTTCTGGGATAGGACCTATGGTACCAGACCTACGAGACTTGGAGCAGACCTGTCATCCGGATCATCCGGGTACCAGTCAGGAACCAGCCACACAGGTGAGATGTGTAATCTCTGACATTTAGATAATAACCCCGGTCCATATGCAGAAATGGTATTATTAGTTAGCACCGAGCGGCCCATGGGTAAGAGCGAACTGATCTTACCTGGAGCTAACCAGCTAATGGAGGTAGGCAGGTTGAAGCTAAGGCGTGCTCTTAGCTCTGAGCTGTCTGGGCTACAAGTAGCTCAGAACTAGCAGAGCTACCGTGGAACTTCTCAGCGCTAGAGGAGGCCGTTTGGCTCCATCACACCTGATTCATGTGGATGAGTCGTTGTGCAGAACTGGATCCACATCCAGCCTTTGTTCCTGATGCAGGTTCAGACCTGATGAAGGAGCACCTGAAGGAGATCCGGTGCCTGAGACAGAGACTGGAGGACTCCATCCAGACTAACGACCGCCTCCGACAGCAGCTGGAGGAGAGACTAGCTCGCACAGCTACAGAAAAAGGTTACACACATAATAACACAATTTGTTGCCTTACACAAATAAAAATGTTTTGGATTTCTTTTACCGTTTATTAGATACTCCAGTGTTGATCAGGACCACGTTCAGGAATCCAGACCACAATAACTGGTTCAGTTTCCACAAAGGTCGAGAGCAGAGACTGATGTGACTGTTCATGTTTGTTTTAGCCAGAATGTAAAACTGTAAGCTGAAACAGAGAAGACCTCAGTGCAGACTCACTGGAGAGCCTAGTCGATGTCGTCGTATTGTCACATAGAACTAATGTTGAGGCTGTGATGTCATGTGAATACTACCGACATATGGCTTACACTATGGCTAGCAGACATTCCAAATACCTTATGGCTGGCAGACCTTACGGCTGGTGGAAGTTATGGCACTAGCGGACATTGTAGCTAGCAAATGCTATTGCTAGCAGATGGCTGGCAGACGTTATGGCGAGTGGATGTTATGGCTAGCTTGTGTTATGACTAGCAAACATTACCACTATTGGATGTTATAGGTAACTGGTGTAATTGCAAGCAGATGTCATGGCAGGCAGGAGTTATGGCTAGCTGATGTTAAGGCTAGCGAAGATTATGACTAGAGGATAATATGGCGAGTGGATGTTATGGCTAGCTTGTGTTATGACTAGCAAACATTACCACTATTGGATGTTATAGGTAACTGGTGTAATTGCAAGCAGATGTCATGGCAGGCAGGAGTTATGGCTAGCTGATGTTAAGGCTAGCGAAGATTATGACTAGAGGATAATATGGCTAGTGGATGTTATAGCTGTCTGATGTTAATGCTAGCGGAAGTTTTGGCGAGCAACCATTACAGCTAGCAGCCCTTATATCTAGTGGACCATGTGGTTTGCAGATGTTATGGCTAGCAGACGTTTGGCCTGCCAGAAGTTATGGCTAGCAAACATTATGGCTAGAGGACCTTTTGGCTAGCAGACGTTATGGCTGGCAGATGTTATCGCTAGCAGACCTTATGGCTGGCAGGCGTTATGGCCTGGCAAATATTTAGGCTAGCAGACATTATGGCTGGCAGATATTTTGGCTAGCGAACCTTATGGCTGGCAGACATCAAGGTTAGTGTAAGTTTTGGCTAGCAAACATTATGATTAGCGGACCTTATTGCTGGCAGATATTAAGGCTATCGGACTTTAGGGCAAGCAAACATTACAGCTAGTGGACCCTATGGCTGGCAGGTGTTATGGCTTGCTGATATTTTGGCTAGCGAACCTTATAGCTGGCAGACGTCATGGCGAGGAAGTTATGCCTACCACATGTCATGCTAGTTGATTTTATGGCTAGAGAACATCACTGCTTTTGTATGAAACCTGGTGACATTAAAATAATGGTTCCTCTGTCTCCTTTTCCTCCACAGGAACTCCCACCAACATCTACATCCAGGGCCTGGACTCGGTCAGCCAGCTTTCCAGTGAGGTGAGATTCCTAAAGGAGGAAAACATGAGTCTGCAGACCCAGCTGAAGCAGGCCACCAAAGGTACTGATGCTTCCCTCCACCACCTGCATAAAATATTCCTCTTATTATTGAGAAAAAAAAAAAATCTGATTTTTATTATTTACTCTCTAGTTATCATCAACAAAGTTAAACCAACATTTTAACCTTAGTTTGCACCATGTATGCTACAATAAACCTAATTTACATAAAATTATTCCTCATATTTTAGTTATAACTTGTGGAATTATTAATTATTTTCAGGATAAGAATGATCAGAAGCGCATATGTTAATGCATTATGACTGATGATGTCAGCATTTTTCTCCTTTTTATGAAAGATGTGAAACTTTACTGGCTGATAGTGACTATCTGTCATGTATCTCCTGCAGACAGCAGCACTGAGGTGGAGCAGCTGAGGGAGGCCATGCTGCTGGAGCGGTCCAGGCTCAAGGAGGCGGAGCTAGATGCAGAGAGGTGGGTGGAGCAAAGCAGGAAGCTGCAAACGGAGGCTGAAGCTCGCGGTCAGGAGGTGGCGCAGCTGAAACAGGACAGACAGAAGAACCTGGAAACCATCAACAGGTTTGTGTTGGACCACATCCCTTCAGCTGGATCTTCTAGTCCTGGATGTGTCTTTGAGCTGCGTGTCTGTGTGGACAGGCTCCAGCACGACGTGAGCGTCCTCCGACAGCAGCTGGACGAGAGCCGAAGTTTGGTCCGGTCTCTTCAGTCTGACCTGCAGGTGTATCGCAGAGTGTGTGAAGTCGCTGCAAACACACACTCCGGTAAGAATCACCAGCCAATCGGCTGCTTGTCTTCATTCTCGGTTTGTGGTTTCCATGGTTACAAGCCATGTAGGACGACCAATGCTGGTCTCCGGGATCATGAGACCTCCATGACAGGGACGGTCCTTTACACTGAAGAATCATTTCTCCAGGTTCTTCCCACAGATTTCTGTAGTCAGGATGTGGACGCACCTCGTCCTCCTGGCGTCTCGGTTAGCTCGGTGTGACGAGGACGGACAGCAGGACGTTGTTTGGGAGACAGAAGGAGATATTTCCTGAATCCGCCAGGGCTGAAATGTTTCCATCTTCTCATCCTAACAGGTCTGATGAGGGACGGCGTCCAGGTGGGACGCTTCGATCCCAAAGAGCTTCATGTCCAGCTGGAGCAGCAGCTGATTGGACAGAGCGGCGCCCGTCCCAGAGCCGCCCGACGGCTCTTCAGCGGTCAGTTTGTCTCACATCTAAAAACAGGAAAGAAAAGCTGGAACTTCCCAGGAATTCATGCTGGACTTTTGTCTCCACAGACAATGTCTCGTCTCCTCCGGTGAGGGACGCCGGATTTGTCCGTCCTTCATCCCCTCAACGGTCCGGTCAGAGACCGGAGGCGAGATCAGCTGATCAGGGTGAGGCGCTCAGATCTGCCTGTTTTCCAGGGTTTTCAAGACATGACGAGTTTTCAAGAGTTTTCCAGAATTTTCCAGAAATTTCCAGTTTCCAGGGTTTTCCAGAATTTTCCAGGGTTATATAAGAGGGAAGGAAAGGAATGAATGAATTAGCTCACGAATAGATACGTATGTAAACAAATAAACGGGTAAGTAATTAATAAAAAAAATCATAATAAAAGTATATATTTCACTGAGTAATTAGATAAATACATTTATTACATATTTAAATGATTTTACAAAAGGAATGACAAAAAAAAAGTTACATGAATAATTATTGAATAAAAATATAAATAAGTCAAGAAGTAAATAAATCAGAAGTTAAATAAATAAGAGTTTTCTGGCGTATTTACAGGAATATAAACATAAATATGCAGGTGGTCAAAGAAAATCAAAGAAATAAATATTTTAGAAAAACTTTAGAAAGGAAGATAAAATCAGATAAAAATGCGATTAAAGCAGGAGAAAACCTGATGCATGAATCATTCATTCTTCCAGATTTAAATGGGATGTTTTTAATAATTATTTTATTCCTAATTTCTCCGTTTTCCTCCTCAGCATCTCCGACTCTTCAGCGTCGAGCCTCCAACGGTTCTCACGCCGACCGCCGTGGTCGCCACGTGCTCAGCCACGGCGAGGACTTCGAGGCTCTGCAGCAGCAGCTCCTGCAGGGGAGTTCGCTCCTCCTGCAGATGGAGCATGTCCTACGTTCTCTGAACGCCTCACAGGAGACTCACCTGCTGCAGGTGAGAGGAGGAGGAAGCAGGGATGTTCCTCGGATTGGGCGGATTCCTTTATTCCAGGTTTTCACGCTGGTCTCTCTTCGGTTTGACCCATAAATGTCTGAACACAGCTTCCAGTAAATCAGTGCAACTGTTTGGGCTGATTCAGCCTTTCTGGCGTCTTTATTCTGTGTTGGAATAAAGACAGATGTTTTTGTGGGACGCTTTTCTGATTTTTCACCTCCTGCTTTCTTATTTGTCAGAACTTGGATTTGGGATGTTTTGGAAAGCTGCTGTCGGACACGAAAACTCTGAAACAGATCCTGCAGGAGGTCGATTCCCTGCTCCGGAGGTTCTGGAGAGCAGCTCTGCCCGACTCTGAAGAGACCAATCAGGTGAGATCAGGTTTCCAATTAGTTTGATTTAAAGGGACATGCAAATGGACGGTTTCCAGTTTAACAACACAATGAAATATTGTCCAATATGATACGAAACAATTCAATTTGACACACAACAATACGATGCAAGATATTATATAATATGATAGAATACAATACAGTACAACACGATACAATGAACAGCACGATACAATACTTTATGATACAGCATAATACAGTACGATGCAATATGAAACACAATAGGATACAATACAATAAAGTACAATAAAATATGATACAACACGGTACAGTTCAATACAATGTGAAACAATATGAAACAATACGATATTAAATGATTCAATATGTTACAGTACAACATGAGACAAGATATTATACAATATGAAACGATAAATATGATATATTACGAGACATATATAATACAAAACAATACAATATTATATGTATGATGTATGACATATGATACGATAATAACATGCAACATGACCTGATTCATCATTTTTCTGGCCTCAGGGAGCAGTTAGTGGTGAAGGGCCCTGTTAGGGTCCCATTGTAGGTCAGCTGGGGACTAAAACCCAGGTTTTCCAGGGTCATGCCCACATCTGCAACTACTACACCATTACCCCACTGACATAATAATAATAATAATGATGATAATAATAATAATAATAATAATAAATAATAATAATTTCATTTTTTGGTGCCTTTCCATACCCAAGTCGCCTTACAATATAAGAAAAATAAATTAGATAAAAATGAAAACATTAGGACGAGTCAAACAAAGCAGGCGGTTAAAAGGTATGTAATGTAAGCGACATGTGATACCAGACAATATCTTACGGTGTGTTCAGACCAAACGCGTTTTGAGCATCGAGAGCGGCAGGTTTCCATGTAAAGTCTATAGGGAGGTGCGGCAAGGGGGCGTCGAGCTTTCTCGTGTTTTGAGCGTTGGCGTTCTGCGCGGAACGCGCCGAAAATTTAAGCAGCTCCTGGAGGATTCCTGTGGTGAACCCAGACACGGGGCGGAGATGCGATTACTCCGGGCAATATTTAGGATAGCCATTCCTTGATAAAAAGCTGAATGTTACTGATCTGGCATCGTAGCAGGATACGTTGCCTAGCAACGCTTTGTTTGGCTCTCTGCTGAGTGCGGCCCTTGTTGCATTAACAGTGACTATCACTGCCCTACGACGCTCTCTAGCTTTCCTTATTGAATAAAACCAAGCCGTCTCTCTACTGAATCCGCCGTCATTCAGACTGACCGGAAGGAAAGCTCCGCCTCCCTCCTCTCTTTCCCGCCGCGTTTGCCGCTCGCTCCAGACACACAAGCGGTAAACGCGGCAGGAGCGTTGGGAGCGTTTTGGGCGTCTGACACAAAAGTGTCAGTTTAGTGAGCAGCGTCGAGCGTTCATTTGGTCTGAACGTTGGCCTGAACACACCAGTGTCACAATATGTTGCGTCACGATATGTCACGCTACGCTATGTTACGGCACATTACGTTACGGCGCGTTACGTTACAATACACTACGATGTGATACATTACGATACGGTATGATGCAGTACATTAAGATATGTTGCGTTAAGACGTGGCTTTGTTGATTCACCATGCCATACATTACTTTGTTACTTTAGATTATGTCACACAACATTGGTTTATATTGCGATACAATATGACATGATACAATATGTTGTGTTACGATATGTTACGTTACGATTTGTTGCTTTAGAATGTAATTTTACGTTACAATGTTACATTACGTTATTTTGCCATACAACATGTTACTTTCTGTTACATTATCCTACGTTGGTTTATGTTGTGATACGTTTTGACATACGGTACGTTACCATACATTATGATACGATATGCTACATAACGACACATTATGTAACTGTATGTTGCGTTACGTCACATAATGACAAGCAATAAGTCATGTTTTGTGTATATTTCTTCCCAAAGTGCGACATTTGGTGGAAATAGCTGTTAGCATTTCCTGCTTCTGCCTCCTAACAGATGAATTGATTGATTAGTTGTAAACATCCCGAATCAATCTACACATATATTTATATATTTGATGATAAGTCGGAAACTTTCTGTGGCTGCTGCATGTTGAATTGTCCTGGCTCGTACCCGTTACGCAGACCTGAACGTGTTTGAACCTTGACGGTGTGTTTATGTGTGACGTTTAGCAGGAGGAGCTCGTTTCTCTCCGTCTGAAGCTCGCAGAGCGAGAGCAGGCTCTAAAGGACACCATGGAGAGGCTGAAGAGCTCCAACCTCAGCAAAGACAGCATGGAGCGCTTCATAGTGAGCCAGCGTGAGTCCTTCTTCTTCTGGGTTGTTTTTAACGGCAGGATCGTCATGGCAACTCTTCCTGATCTCAGTCTCGCTCTTCTGTTTGCTGCTTTAGTGTCCAGAACGCGCGACGTCTTGAAGAAAGCCAAGACCAACTTAGAGGTGAGTTTAGGACGTCTGACCGCTGATGGCGGTGAGGATGATGACGATGACAAAACCTTCCTCATCTTCTCCTTTTCTCCTGTTTCTCCTTCCTGATTGGCTGAGTCTCCTCAGGAGAACAAACTCAGGATCTCCTCCCTTCGCCAGTCCTCTCTCTCAGTTCCTCCGTCCTTCCCTTCCTCCTCTTCCTCACAGCCCTGGCCTATTAAAGGTACATTCCTCCGGTTTGCTCTGCAGTCTAGCAGCAGCGTTATCAGAGTTTCTTCATCATTATTGGCTGTTTTTCTGCATCTTCTTCCTCCCACCGCGTGCATGACGCTGAATTTAACTTTATTTGTACGTCACATTTCATGCAGAAGACGGTTCTACGTGTTTTACCTAAAACATGGAAGCAGGAAGCAACAAAACAAACGTCAAAAGAAATGTAATGGAAAAAAAGCCAAAATAAAGTGAAATTAACGTTTTTTCATCGAATCTGGAACCAAAACGTAGACCTGGTCCTGATGACCTGAGAGATCCAGTGGCTTCATAACGATCCAGAAGATCCTGAATGGATTCTGGTTGGACCTGTACGATCCAGGTTCCTGGTCTCGGTGAGGACTGGACCTGTACGATCCAGGTTCCTGGTCTCGGTGAGGACTGGACCTGTACGATCCAGGTTCCTGGTCTCGGTGAGAACTGGACCTGTACGATCCAGGTTCCTGGTCTCGGTGAGAACTGGACCTGTACGATCCAGGTTCCTGGTCTCGGTGAGAACTGGACCTGTACGATCCAGGTTCCTGGTCTCGGTGAGAACTGGACCTGTACGATCCAGGTTCTTGGTCTCGGTGAGGACTGGACCTGTACGATCCAGGTTCCTGGTCTCGGTGAGGACTGGACCCGTACGATCCAGGTTCCTGGTCTCGGTGAGGACTGGACCTGTACGATCCAGGTTCCTGGTCTCGGTGAGGACTGGACCCGTACGATCCAGGTTCCTGGTCTCGGTGAGGACTGGACCTGTACGATCCAGGTTCCTGGTCTCGGTGAGGACTGGACCTGTACGATCCAGGTTCCTGGTCTCGGTGAGGACTGGACCTGTACGATCCAGGTTCCTGGTCTCGGTGAGGACTGGACCTCTCGGTGAGGAGGGGATTGGTTGTGTGGCAGCAGCCTGACATTCATCAGGCCTTCTCATTGGCTGATTTAAATCTTGCTGTTTAATTAAAGTCTTTTATTTTGATGATCATTTTGGTGCGAACGACTTCAGTTTTAGAAAAATCTTTATTTACGGTTTAATTCACAGAAAAGCGACTTTTTTGCAGAAGAAATCAATTTAATTTGGGTGAAATGAGCTAAAAACGGGAATTTTTACCTGAAAACATCGTTTAAAGTTAGAACAACGTACTTACCAGGAAACAAGACGAATTTAATGAAAATCTAAACCAGACTAAAATCTCTGATCGGGTCTAAAAATTTCTCCAGGTATCGTCCGATCCAGCAGGGAAGTGTTCCTTTGTCATTGTTTTATGTTCTATGTTGTTTATGTCTGTTTATGTAGACATGCGACGGGTTTGCCTTTGTGTATTTTTGTGCAGCTTGATGCACTTTTTTCTAAAGTTGCCTTGCCTGAAAAAGGAACTACCTGGAGCCGGAAGAGCTGACTCTTCTAAGAGAACCAAATCAAAAGAACCGATTCTTCAATGAATCTGAACTTCCCATCAGGGATTGATTGATTGAAAAGTTCATTTGAACATAACAAAATCTAAAAACAAAAACAAGAAAAACAAGAAAGAAGACCAAAAAACAAAACAAAACAGAAATAAAAGATGACAAAATGGTTGCGTTTATGTCGAACAGGATTTTATTGTTTATTTATTATTTAAAGTATCATTATTTTTATTATTCTTTTTATTTATAACCATAACCCCACATTTGTTTTATGTTTTTACTTTTAGATAAATTCATTTTATTTGAATTAACTTTATTTCTACGTATTTCAGTAACAATCTCATTTATTTAATTGTGTTTTAATTCTCATTAAACACAAACGAAATGACCAAACCTGCAACTTTTAATCTGTGGCACGTGTTTCCTCACGATTTATTTTATTTTTATCATCTCGTTTCTTCACCGAAACGACTCTGAACAGGAAGATCTTTGCTGTTTTTTCTTTTTAATCAACGGTTTATTATTTCTGCTTTCACACTTAAAGTTAAACAGTGAAGTAAATAAAAGTAAACATTTTTCCGTTTTGCGTTTCAGGTGAAAACGACGGAGGCTTCGGTGAGCTCGCCTTCTCTCCTGGTTGGTGTGTCCTGACACCTCCACCTTCATCCTCCAGCTCCTCCTCTTCCTCCTGCTCTGCTGTCCACCATCGCCCCCTGCAGGCGGTCTTCCTGTAGTCGCCGTCTCCAGCTCGGACCGAACACGTCTGGCGGATTTGTAGCTTCTCATAAACAGATGAACTCGACAGGCGACACCAGCGAAGAAACGAGGCTTCCTGTGTGTCTGCTTTGTGTACAGAGCGTGTGATTGGTCGAGCAGCTTGTGGAAACAAAGCCATACGTCCTGTCAAGACAGCACGTCTGTTTTTATCATAAAACTGTCCCACAAAGACCTACTACTGAAACATGAAGATGGAGGTCCGAAGCTCCTGAAATAAAACTAGAAAAAAAAAAACCTAAAACTGATTAACAAGCCAAACAGTTATAGCTGAAAAATCTGTTTATTCATGTCCGTGTTTAGGTGTCGATCACATGACCTTCACATAACGAGGCAGACATGCTGAGAAAAATATAAAAACAGCAAGAAATAAAGTTGTTTGGAGAAAAAATGAATTAATTAAAATGTTTATTAATTTAAATTAAAACAGCTGAAAAGGGGTGTTGAACATCAACATCTTTTATACATTATTTATTGGAAAAATATATTTTCAAAGATATTTTGTATAAATTACAGGCATAATAATTGGCTTATATAATTAGATAATAACATGTATTGATTAGGATTAGTTAAAATTAATAGATGCTTCATTAAAAATTAATTCTTTCAGTTCTCCTCTTGGATAAATAAAGTATTTTTCATTTTATTCTGTTTAATTTCTTAAGCCATTTTTATATTTCTTTCTCATATTTTTTTTGGCACTTTTGGACCTCCGTACTTTCTTCTTATTTTTCCACATTTCTCCATATTTTTCTGCATCTAACAGAATAGCTTCTAAGTGTTCAGGCCAGATGAAAAAACGCTGGATTTGCAGCATCTTTTTCAGAAAACGAGCACATTTTTCCGCCACATTTCACAGGATTTTAGTTTTTTAAGCCAACTGTCCAAAAACACCAACATTTCTTCCAACAGAAATACGGTAAAAATGGAATAAATGTTTATATGTTCTATAAATTTAGACTTTAAGTTTTGTTGTTGGTGACAATCACGCATCTGTTCCAGATGTTCTGAGAGGAATCCGGCTTTGCTGTGCAGCTGCTCCCCTCCTGCTTTGTGCATGAAGCGAAACTTTCCCAGAGATATGCAAACCGTTCGGGTGACTGTGCAATAAGAGCCTTTCTCCTGGAAACTGTAGGCCTGGATGTCCAAGTGCCATGACGTCTGTTTTAGCTCTTAGACTAAATTTATTTCCACAAACGTCTGGACGAAAGCGTCAGATTTAACATTTAAATAAAAAAAATTTTAAAAAGCAAAATACCAGCGTAAACTTTTATTTTAGAGGAACCAAAGTGGACGACTGTCTGTCCTCCGATCAGGTGTAGAAAGACGTAGAATTTCCCTCTGAGTGTGTGTGGCTCCTGTTTGTACATATTAAAGGGTGTGTTTGCTGCTGTGAGAGAAAGCTGGTCTTTGACCAGACGTATTTTTATGCATGTTCAGTTTGTTCAGATGTTTTGGGGTAAACAGGAAAAAGCTTTGTAATAAAGGGAAAAAAACAAATTTGCTCCATTTGTCGTGTTTTACTGGATGAATGATCGTTGTGGCGGATTGTTACTGAACTGAAAACTGTGAATAAAATCTGCAAACTCGTTTGAATGATCTCCATCAAACATCCACTGGCGTCCACTGTGGTGGCATCAGAGCTTTGTGTCTTTTAATCTGTAGTTTGCACTTCAGGGCCACCGTAGAATCCAGCCCAACTAAACAGATCGTCCCAATGAAGTCCTGTCTGCTTCTCTGTGTTTCTGTCTCTTCCATTTCCAAATGGGGAGCTGGAGGAAGACCAGCAGAAAGATGCTTTTAAAGCTCTGAAACTGGACAACAGCAGATGGTGCCGCTGAGTTCTGGAGGAAAAGGGTCCAAGTCGCGACTAGAAGATGGTTCTGACAAACTGGTGTGTTTAAAGTACAAACTGAGACTCTTTCAGAGGAGTTTAAACTGAAGGACTTCATGTCTTTCTTGATCAGATTCATTGGTTCTTGGACAGAACCCAGCTGGTCTGGATGGTCTGGACCTTCAGTCCCCAGACGGGCTGCATGAGGCCATTTTCATTCAAGACTGTCCACCACTGGATCCAGAACCAGAAGCTGAAACCTGATCCGCTGCTTTTGGGAAGAAAAGACGTTTTAACCATGTGAAGGATCGTCCAGGTTGGTTTGTCTCCCAGGAGGAGGAGCATCAAGACGAGAAGCAGAAACCAACAGATTCCTCTGAAACATTTCTGGGTTTTCAACTAATCTGTTAGAGTTTTACAGAAAAAAAAAGAATTTTATCTTTTACTTATAATCATTCAAGATAAAAAGGACTTTTCAGCGACACGTTTTGGGTTTTATCTGATCTAAATGTAAACATGAGTCATAAAAACCTTGTCAGTAACTCCGCTGTTCTCCAGCAGGGGGCAGCAGACCCACCTAAACATCTGGAACTGTCAGATTCCTTCAGAAAATACAAAGTGAATCTTTTAAATGAGTTTATTCTAGATTTACTGACGCGCTGGGACTTCCAGTTGATCAGTCTGAACAGAGATTTATGTGAAGAATAAAACTAAAATAAAAAAAAAAAATCTGTTAGTTGAAGCAAAAACATCAGACAGGAAGTACATTTTTTTCACTTACAAAAATACTTTCACAATTTTCTGTTTGAGACCGAGTCCAGGGGTCATAGTTGCCAAGTGGTGGGCATTTTAGTCCTCAGTGCTGGGAATGTGTGGTATTTAGTGTGATGCTTACATTTAATAGTTATAGATATTTAACAACTTTCTCAAGTCTAAGAATCACTCCTCCAGATGTTTAGGAAACCTCCACAGGTGCCCTAAGTGGTTAGGACTTCTTGTAAGCAGAGGTGTCCAGCTCCGGTCCTCGAGGGCCAGAATCCTGCAGGTTTTCTATGTATCCCTGCTCAGAAACACCTGATTCAAATTAATTAGTAGTAGAGCTTAATCAGTTGTGCACGTCATTGGCTGTTTGATCCATTTAGTGGAAGCTAGATGTGTTGGAACAGGAATACATGGGAAACCTGCAGGACAGCGGCCCTCGAGGACCGACTTTGGACACCGCTGTTGTAGAGGATGCCACTGAGGCCAGAGAGACGTCTGGATGTTCTGGGAGGAGCAGCTGATTAACCAGTATGGTTTGAGCAGAATGGATATTTGACCTTTAGTTGAACAGACATTTAAATCAGGAGGTATGTGCCAACATAAAGGTATATTATATTATATTATATTATTTAAAAAGAAGAAAAAGGTTAAATAAATAAAGAGCTAAAAATTCATGTTCATTTGACAGATTTTTTTTCATGAAAATAAACCATTTTTAATCTTTTTTTTTCTTTTACATTATTAGTTAAATAAAATTAAGAAATATATTAAATAACAGTAATAATAACAACAACAATAATAATACTCTTATACTGGAAATCCTCAACCGGATGTGGTATTCTTCTTCTTTGGTGTAGCTTGACACGCCGCATCAGCCGTGTGAGAGTCAGGAAACGAGCCGTGCCGTGCCGTGCTGCAGTTCACCAGGGAGTTTAACCAGGTGTCCCCGCGCGTAGCTTTTATCCCGGGATGCGGGAACAGTGAAGGGGCGCGCGCAGCGACCTGAGGTCAGAGAGGGGCGGCGGTCCGGATCTTTGGGTCGGGACCGGGTCTGTCTCGGTGTTCTGACCCGGGCCAGGTGGACCTTTAGCGGGCTAACCGCTCTGCTAGCCGCGCTAACTAACGGAGTCCCGCTGCTGCTGCTGTTGTCAGGTCGGCGTGGAAGATTTCCACGCAGAACTTCCCGCGTGACCAACCGCAAACGTCTCCGTGGAGCCGCCGGGTGGAGGCTGGTTCTCCAGGCGGGCTGACAGCTCGTCAGGTCGGGCTTCCAGCTGCGGAGAAGCGGGGAGGAAGCTAACCGCAGCGGGGATGCGGGTCAGATCCACGCGTGGACTCCGCCAGCGGCAGCAACAAGCAGTGACCTCCGCAGTGGGAGGTCGGTGAAGCGCGCGACAGGACCCGCACGAGCGTCTCATCCGGCGGGGAGGAAGATGAGGAGGACGGAGAACAGCAACAAGAGGAAGCTGAGCAGCGTGGAGCAGCGGGAGCGTGGGGAGGAGGAGGACACGGTGAGTGGGTCACTGAAGTTAGCTTCACGCGTTCAGCAGCTGTTATTTACATTGTAAATCTAGACCGAACCGGTCCTGGCACGTTTAGCAGTTTTGACCCGGGTCAAGTCCAGATTGTGTCCCAGAGGACAGAAATGCTTTAGAAGCCCTGCTGAGCTCTGATTGGTCAGAATCTGTGTGTCCCCTCCTTCACAGCAGCACACACACACCGATACACGTGAAGGTTGCATGGTGTGTGTGAGAAACGGATCGATTCGGACCAGTTCGATCTGATCCGATCAGGTCTGATCAGGTCCGGATGAGGGAATCGATCCTGTATCGATGAGCTGTGATTCAGAAACTTACTTCGCGTCATGAGCCTGTCAGACAGCGCTCAGGGCTCAACGGTGAAAACTTTATAAAAAATGTTGAATCGGTGTTAAAACTGGACCGAACTCTGCTGTGCTGGCTGTATGGTGTGGTTCTGACCCGGTACCACTCTGGATACGCCTGGACAGGATCGTGGATGAATGTTCTGGGTGAAGCCCGGTCCGTTCAGAACCGTGATGCAGCGGATGATGAGTGACTCAGCAGTTCTTCATCAGCAGACTGCAGCAGGTCTTCATGGACCGGGGTTCAGGTGGTGCGGGACTGGACCGGGGTTCAGGTGGTGCGGGACTGGACCGGGGTTCAGGTGGTGCGGGACTGGACCGGGGTTCAGGTGGTACGGGACTGGACCGGGGTTCAGGTGGTGCGGGACTGGACCGGGGTTCAGGTGGTGCGGGACTGGACCGGGGTTCTGACGGTGCGGGACTGGACCGGGGTTCTGACGGTGCGGGACTGGACCGGGGTTCAGGTGGTGCGGGACTGGACCGGGGTTCAGGTGGTGCGGGACTGGACCGGGGTTCAGGTGGTGCGGGACTGGACCGGGGTTCAGGTGGTGCGGGACTGGACCGGGGTTCAGGTGGTACGGGACTGGACCGGGGTTCAGGTGGTGCGGGACTGGACCGGGGTTCAGGTGGTGCGGGACTGGACCGGGGTTCAGGTGGTGCGGGACTGGACCGGGGTTCAGGTGGTGCGGGACTGGACCGGGGTTCTGACGGTGCGGGACTGGACCGGGGTTCAGGTGGTGCGGGACTGGACCGGGGTTCAGGTGGTGCGGGACTGGACCGGGGTTCTGACGGTGCGGGACTGGACCGGGGTTCAGGTGGTGCGGGACTGGACCGGGGTTCTGATGGTGCGGGACTGGACCGGGGTTCAGGTGGTGCGGGACTGGACCGGGGTTCAGGTGGTGCGGGACTGGACCGGGGTTCTGACGGTGCGGGACTGGACCGGGGTTCAGGTGGTGCGGGACTGGACCGGGGTTCAGGTGGTGCGGGACTGGACCGGGGTTCTGACGGTACGGGACTGGACCGGGGTTCAGGTGGTACGGGACTGGACCGGGGTTCTGACTGTGCGGGACTGGACCGGGGTTCAGGTGGTGCGGGACTGGACCGGGGTTCTGATGGTACGGGACTGGACCGGGGTTCTGACGGTGCGGGACTGGACCGGGGTTCTGATGGTGCGGGACTGGACCGGGGTTCAGGTGGTACGGGACTGGACCGGGGTTCAGGTGGTACGGGACTGGACCGGGGTTCTGACGGTGCGGGACTGGACCGGGGTTCTGATGGTGCGGGACTGGACCGGGGTTCTGATGGTGCGGGACTGGACCGGGGTTCTGATGGTGCGGGACTGGACCGGGGTTCAGGTGGTGCGGGACTGGACCGGGGTTCAGGTGGTACGGGTCTGGACCGGGGTTCTGACGGTGCGGGACTGGACCGGGGTTCAGGTGGTGCGGGACTGGACCGGGGTTCAGGTGGTGCGGGACTGGACCGGGGTTCTGACGGTGCGGGACTGGACCGGGGTTCAGGTGGTGCGGGACTGGACCGGGGTTCTGATGGTACGGGACTGGACCGGGGTTCAGGTGGTGCGGGACTGGACCGGGGTTCAGGTGGTGCGGGACTGGACCGGGGTTCAGGTGGTACGGGACTGGACCGGGGTTCTGACGGTGCGGGACTGGACCGGGGTTCAGGTGGTGCGGGACTGGACCGGGGTTCTGATGGTGCGGGACTGGACCGGGGTTCTGACGGTGCGGGACTGGACCGGGGTTCAGGTGGTGCGGGACTGGACCGGGGTTCTGATGGTGCGGGACTGGACCGGGGTTCAGGTGGTGCGGGACTGGACCGGGGTTCAGGTGGTGCGGGACTGGACCGGGGTTCTGACGGTGCGGGACTGGACCGGGGTTCAGGTGGTGCGGGACTGGACCGGGGTTCAGGTGGTGCGGGACTGGACCGGGGTTCTGATGGTACGGGACTGGACCGGGGTTCTGACGGTGCGGGACTGGACCGGGGTTCTGACGGTGCGGGACTGGACCGGGGTTCAGGTGGTGCGGGACTGGACCGGGGTTCTGATGGTGCGGGACTGGACCGGGGTTCAGGTGGTACGGGTCTGGACCGGGGTTCAGGTGGTGCGGGACTGGACCGGGGTTCAGGTGGTGCGGGACTGGACCGGGGTTCAGGTGGTGCGGGACTGGACCGGGGTTCAGGTGGTGCGGGACTGGACCGGGGTTCAGGTGGTGCGGGACTGGACCGGGGTTCAGGTGGTGCGGGACTGGACCGGGGTTCTGATGGTGCGGGACTGGACCGGGGTTCTGATGGTGCGGGACTGGACCGGGGTTCTGATGGTGCGGGACTGGACCGGGGTTCTGATGGTGCGGGACTGGACCGGGGTTCTGATGGTGCGGGACTGGACCGGGGTTCAGGTGGTGCGGGACTGGACCGGGGTTCAGGTGGTGCGGGACTGGACCGGGGTTCTGATGGTGCGGGACTGGACCGGGGTTCTGATGGTGCGGGACTGGACCGGGGTTCTGATGGTGCGGGACTGGACCGGGGTTCAGGTGGTGCGGGACTGGACCGGGGTTCAGGTGGTGCGGGACTGGACCGGGGTTCAGGTGGTGCGGGACTGGACCGGGGTTCTGACGGTACGGGACTGGACCGGGGTTCTGACGGTACGGGACTGGACCGGGGTTCAGGTGGTGCGGGACTGGACCGGGATTCTGACGGTGCGGGACTGGACCGGGGTTCAGGTGGTGCGGGACTGGACCGGGGTTCTGACGGTACGGGACTGGACCGGGGTTCTGACGGTACGGGACTGGACCGGGGTTCAGGTGGTGCGGGACTGGACCGGGGTTCAGGTGGTGCGGGACTGGACCGGGGTTCTGATGGTACGGGACTGGACCGGGATTCTGACGGTACGGGACTGGACCGGGGTTCAGGTGGTGCGGGACTGGACCGGGATTCTGACGGTACGGGACTGGACCGGGATTCTGACGGTACGGGACTGGAACCTGTCAGACCTCCATCGAGTCCATTTTGGTTCTGGTTCAGCTGGTGTGAATGTGGTCCGATTCACCAGACAGCACCAAGGTTCTGAGACTCCAGAACCAGAACCAGGCCTTTGTGAAAGCAGACCTTCCTCTTCTTCTTCCTCTCTGTTGCGGCGGCTTCTGAGCGCGCTCCGTGTCTTCCTCCCTTTGGGCGTTTCTGGTGGCGGACCTGAACGGATCTGTTCGGGTTCAGACCCGTCCTCATTGGCCGTACAGCACTGGGATAACGATGATGTCATTTCTGTCATGTGTGTTAACGTCGGGGTGTGTGTGTTAATGTCGGGGTGTGTGTGTTAACATCGGGGTGTGTGTGTTAGATTCCAGTGTTGATGAATCAGCTCATGTGATGAGCTTCTGACAGCTGATTCCATGAGTGATGAAAACTGGATCTTAAACCTCCAGAAGTCGGACCGGAGACCTTTGGGATCCGGCGTGAAGTCCTCCATCAGATCGGGTCGATTAAAGCCGACTGAATGAACCTGAAGTCATCAGCAACAGCATGGTGGAGAATCACTGGTTCACAGCTGATGATACTGGTAGTCCGGAAGCCGGATCTCAGCCGACTCTAAACCAGATCTAAGCCAGATCCAAGCCGGATCCCAGCCGGATCGGATCCCAGCCGGATCGGATCCCAGCCAGATCCCAGCCGGATCGGATCCCAGCCGGATCGGATCCCAGCCGGATCGGATCCCAGCCGGATCGGATCCCAGCCAGATCCCAGCCGGATCGGATCCCAGCCACATCGGATCCCAGCCGGATCGGATCCCAGCCACATCGGATCCCAGCCGGATCGGATCCCAGCCACATCGGATCCCAGCCGGATCGGATCCCAGCCACATCGGATCCCAGCCGGATCGGATCCCAGCCGGATCCCAGCCGGATCGGATCCCAGCCGGATCCCAGCCGGATCGGATCCCAGCCGGATCGGATCCCAGCCGGATCCCAGCCAGATCGGATCCCAGCCGGATCCCAGCCAGATCGGATCCCAGCCGGATCCCAGCCGGATCGGATCCCAGCCGGATCCCAGCCGGATCGGATCCCAGCCGGATCGGATCCCAGCCGGATCGGATCCCAGCCGGATCCCAGCCGGATCGGATCCCAGCCGGATCCCAGCCGGATCGGATCCCAGCCGGATCCCAGCCAGATCGGATCCCAGCCGGATCGGATCCCAGCCGGATCGGATCCCAGCCGGATCCCAGCCGGATCGGATCCCAGCCGGATCGGATCCCAGCCGGATCCCAGCCAGATCGGATCCCAGCCGGATCGGATCCCAGCCGGATCGGATCCCAGCCGGATCCCAGCCAGATCGGATCCCAGCCGGATCCCAGCCGGATCCCAGCCAGATCGGATCCCAGCCAGATCCAAGCCGGATATAATATTGATTTATTGGACAATATGAATGGCCAGTAATCTGATTACATTCCAGATGTTTCGGAGCGTGTAAATGTAAAAACCCTTCCATCTCGGCAGCCGTGAGCGTTCTGCTCTCCTGGTCGTTAGAAGTGTGTCAGGTTCCTGATTAATGCTGCCCGTCTCCCTGGCGGTGACGCGGAGATTCCTCGCGCTCCGGCTGAGTGACGAGGAGCTGTTGAGCCAGAACGACCTCTGCGACTCTGGCGCCACACGGATCAGGGGGCTGACTTGCGGAGCCTAAAATGTGTCTGGAGGGGAGGTCCAGGGGGCTGCGATGCCGCTGCAGGGTCGGCGTTCATCAGAACTCCTCCATGAGGAGCGTCTGGATCTCCTGCAGCCGCTTGAATCTCTGCTGCAGCTTTTTCTCCCGTTTCCTCCGACTGACGGTGTCGGGTTGAGCTTCAGCTTCTCTTCATAGAGAATAATGGCGACAACATGCTTGGTTTCCATGGTAACGCACGCTTTGCAGGTTGGTTTGGAGTGAACACAACCCGACTGTCGCAGCTGGAATCGTCTGGAACCGTGTCGACCTGTATGAAGTCCCGACATACAGGGACTTTGCTGTAAATGAAGCTCGTCTGTCCAGCCGAGCCCAGAGAGTCCACTCGCAGGTCAGCAGATGATGAAAATATTACCTGGATTTATGTGTTTCATCCAGTCCATGACTGGAGGAGTTTCACTCCAACTCAGCCAAAACCAGATTCCTCCTGCTGGGAGAGCTTCAGCAGCCGTCAGGAGAGGGGAACGTTTAGGTCATGTGATCAGTCAGGATGTTAAAGTCATGTGTGTGTACACGGCAGCGTGTCGGTGCTCGGTGTGTGTGTACACGGCAGCGTGTCGGTGCTCGGTGTGTGTGTGTGTGTGTGTGTACACGGCAGCGTGTCGGTGCTCGGTGTGTGTGTGTGTGTGTGTACACGGCAGCGTGTCGGTGCTCGGTGTGTGTGTGTACACGGCAGCGTGTCGGTGCTCGGTGTGTGTGTGTGTGTGTGTGTACACGGCAGCGTGTCGGTGCTCGGTGTGTGTGTGTGTGTGTGTATACACGGCAGCGTGTCGGTGCTCGGTGTGTGTGTGTGTGTGTGTATACACGGCAGCGTGTCGGTGCTCAGTGTGTGTGTGTGTATACACGGCAGCGTGTCGGTGCTCAGTGTGTGTGTGTGTATACACGGCAGCGTGTCGGTGCTCGGTGTGTGTGTGTGTGTGTGTATACACGGCAGCGTGTCGGTGCTCGGTGTGTGTGTGTGTGTGTGTATACACGGCAGCGTGTCGGTGCTCGGTGTGTGTGTGTGTGTGTGTGTATACACGGCAGCGTGTCGGTGCTCGGTGTGTGTGTGTGTGTGTGTATACACGGCAGCGTGTCGGTGCTCGGTGTGTGTGTACACGGCAGCGTGTCGGTGCTCGGTGTGTGTGTGTACACGGCAGCGTGTCGGTGCTCGGTGTGTGTGTGTACACGGCAGCGTGTCGGTGCTCGGTGTGTGTGTGTACACGGCAGCGTGTCGGTGCTCGGTGTGTGTGTGTACACGGCAGCGTGTCGGTGCTCGGTGTGTGTGTGTGTGTGTGTGTACACGGCAGCGTGTCGGTGCTCGGTGTGTGTGTGTGTGTGTGTATACACGGCAGCGTGTCGGTGCTCGGTGTGTGTGTGTGTGTGTGTGTGTATACACGGCAGCGTGTCGGTGCTCAGTGTGTGTGTGTGTATACACGGCAGCGTGTCGGTGCTCGGTGTGTGTGTACACGGCAGCGTGTCGGTGCTCGGTGTGTGTGTGTACACGGCAGCGTGTCGGTGCTCGGTGTGTGTGTGTACACGGCAGCGTGTCGGTGCTCGGTGTGTGTGTGTGTGTGTGTGTGTGTGTACACGGCAGCGTGTCGGTGCTCGGTGTGTGTGTGTGTATACACGGCAGCGTGTCGGTGCTCGGTGTGTGTGTGTGTACACGGCAGCGTGTCGGTGCTCGGTGTGTGTGTGTGTGTGTATACACGGCAGCGTGTCGGTGCTCAGTGTGTGTGTGTGTATACACGGCAGCGTGTCGGTGCTCGATGTGTGTGTATACACGGCAGCGTGTCGGTGCTCGGTGTGTGTGTGTACACGGCAGCGTGTCGGTGCTCGGTGTGTGTGTGTGTACACGGCAGCGTGTCGGTGCTCGGTGTGTGTGTGTGTGTGTGTATACACGGCAGCGTGTCGGTGCTCAGTGTGTGTGTGTGTATACACGGCAGCGTGTCGGTGCTCGATGTGTGTGTATACACGGCAGCGTGTCGGTGCTCGGTGTGTGTGTGTACACGGCAGCGTGTCGGTGCTCGGTGTGTGTGTGTACACGGCAGCGTGTCGGTGCTCGGTGTGTGTGTGTACACGGCAGCGTGTCGGTGCTCGGTGTGTGTGTGTACACGGCAGCGTGTCGGTGCTCGGTGTGTGTGTGTACACGGCAGCGTGTCGGTGCTCGGTGTGTGTGTGTACACGGCAGCGTGTCGGTGCTCGGTGTGTGTGTGTACACGGCAGCGTGTCGGTGCTCGGTGTGTGTGTGTACACGGCAGCGTGTCGGTGCTCGGTGTGTGTGTGTACACGGCAGCGTGTCGGTGCTCGGTGTGTGTGTGTACACGGCAGCGTGTCGGTGCTCGGTGTGTGTGTGTACACGGCAGCGTGTCGGTGCTCGGTGTGTGTGTGTACACGGCAGCGTGTCGGTGCTCGGTGTGTGTGTGTACACGGCAGCGTGTCGGTGCTCGGTGTGTGTGTGTACACGGCAGCGTGTCGGTGCTCGGTGTGTGTGTGTACACGGCAGCGTGTCGGTGCTCGGTGTGTGTGTACACGGCAGCGTGTCGGTGCTCGGTGTGTGTGTGTACACGGCAGCGTGTCGGTGCTCGGTGTGTGTGTGTACACGGCAGCGTGTCGGTGCTCGGTGTGTGTGTGTACACGGCAACGTGTCGGTGCTGGACTCGGTTCCATGTGACGGTTCATCAGCAGGCTGCAGGGAAAACAGGAAGACGTGATGATGGCGGAGAGTGGTGTGTGTGTGGAAGTGGCTGCAGCCGATGCTGCCTGTCCTGATGGCGGTTATTAACTTCTGGCCTTTCGCTGGCAAAGAAGCTTCCAGCACAACATCCTGCTTCCTCAGCACGAACACACACACTGCGACCGTGTGATGGTGAAACTGTTCAGTGTTTGTTCCTCCAGACTGTTTTAGCTTCATTCCTCTCACTTTCCACGCTGAACTTTGACCATTAATCCATTTTCCCTGTAAACATGAATATTTATTAGATGTTGATTCAGCCGAAGTGCAAAACTGTTCCAGATCGTTGCATCACAGTTTACA
This sequence comes from Telmatherina bonti, assembly GCF_933228915.1. NCBI lineage: Eukaryota > Metazoa > Chordata > Actinopteri > Atheriniformes > Telmatherinidae > Telmatherina > Telmatherina bonti. The sequence continues at coordinate 5,444,410 of NC_136626.1, read as the reverse complement.
CACAGCCGGGATTAAAGCATTAGTTCAGTTATCAGTTTAATCTGCAGGAATGAGCACCGAGGAGGAAGCCGGACCGTTACTTTCCCACTCTGTTTCTCTTAGTTTCTAAACACCAGTTACAGGCCAGTTACAGGCCAGTTACAGGCCAGTTACAGGCCAGTTACAGGCCAGTTACAGGCTAGTTAGAGGCCAGTTAGAGGCCAGTTAGAGGCCAGTTAGAGGCCAGTTACATGCCAGTTACAGGCCAGTTAGAGGCCAGTTAGAGGCCAGTTAGAGGCCAGTTACATGCCAGTTACATGCCAGTTACATGCCAGTTACATGCCAGTTACATGCCAGTTAGAGGCCAGTTAGAGGCCAGTTAGAGGCCAGTTAGAGGCCAGTTAGAGGCCAGTTAGAGGCCAGTTAGAGGCCAGTTACAGGCCAGTTACATGCCAGTTACATGCCAGTTACATGCCAGTTACATGCCAGTTAGAGGCCAGTTAGAGGCCAGTTAGAGGCCAGTTACATGCCAGTTAGAGGCCAGTTAGAGGCCAGTTAGAGGCCAGTTAGAGGCCAGTTAGAGGCCAGTTAGAGGCCAGTTAGAGGCCAGTTAGAGGCCAGTTAGAGGCCAGTTAGAGGCCAGTTACATGCCAGTTACATGCCAGTTACATGCCAGTTAGAGGCCAGTTACATGCCCGTTACATGCCCGTTACATGCCCGTTAGAGGCCAGTTAGAGGCCAGTTACATACCAGTTAGAGGCCAGTTACATACCAGTTAGAGGCCAGTTACATACCAGTTACATGCCAGTTAGAGGCCAGTTACATACCAGTTACATACCAGTTAGAGGCCAGTTAGAGGCCAGTTAGAGGCCAGTTACATGCCAGTTAGAGGCCAGTTAGAGGCCAGTTACATGCCAGTTAGAGGCCAGTTAGAGGCCAGTTAGAGGCCAGTTAGAGGCCAGTTAGAGGCCAGTTACATACCAGTTAGAGGCCAGTTAGAGGCCAGTTACATGCCAGTTACATACCAGTTAGAGGCCAGTTAGAGGCCAGTTACATACCAGTTAGAGGCCAGTTAGAGGCCAGTTACATACCAGTTAGAGGCCAGTTAGAGGCCAGTTACATGCCAGTTAGAGGCCAGTTACATGCCAGTTACATGCCAGTTACATGCCAGTTAGAGGCCAGTTAGAGGCCAGTTAGAGGCCAGTTAGGGGCCAGTTAGGGGCCAGTTACATGCCAGTTACATGCCAGTTACATGCCATTTACATGCCAGTTACATGCCAGTTACATGCCAGTTAGAGGCCAGTTACGGGCCAGTTACGGGCCAGTTACATGCCAGTTACATGCCAGTTACATGCCAGTTACGGGCCAGTTACGGGCCAGTTACGGGCCAGTTACGGGCCAGTTACGGGCCAGTTACGGGCCAGTTACATGCCAGTTAGAGGCCAGTTAGAGGCCAGTTAGAGGCCAGTTAGAGGCCAGTCACATGCCAGTTACATGCCAGTTAGGGGCCAGTTAGGGGCCAGTTAGGGGCCAGTTAGGGGCCAGTTAGGGGCCAGTTAGAGGCCAGTTAGGGGCCAGTTAGAGGCCAGTTAGGGGCCAGTTACGGGCCAGTTAGAGGCCAGTTAGAGGCCAGTTAGAGGCCAGTTACGGGCCAGTTACATGCCAGTTACATGCCAGTTACATGCCAGTTAGAGGCCAGTTAGAGGCCAGTTAGAGGCCAGTCACATGCCAGTCACATGCCAGTCACATGCCAGTCACATGCCAGTTACATGCCAGTTACGGGCCAGTTACGGGCCAGTTACGGGCCAGTTACGGGCCAGTTACGGGCCAGTTACGGGCCAGTTACGGGCCAGTTACGGGCCAGTTACGGGCCAGTTACGGGCCAGTTACGGGCCAGTTACGGGCCAGTTACGGGCCAGTTAGAGGCCAGTTAGAGGCCAGTTACGGGCCAGTTACATGCCAGTTACATGCCAGTTTGAGACCAGTTACATGCCAGTTACAGACCAGTTATAGCTCATTTACGGACCAGTTAGAAGACAGTCACAGACCAGTTACAAGACAATTACAGGCTAGTTACAGGTAGGGCTGTGACGATATGCTTTTGTCCCGATTGGATTCTGATTTTTTGGGTGCTGATTAAATTTAAATTGAGATTCTCATAATTCTTCGATATAGCTCATTTTTGTAGATTAAAAACAAAATAAATGTATAAAACTTTTTGTTTTTGCTCATCATTTTTCATGATTTCAGTTAGAAAATTGCTATAATGCCAACAAAGATATGTAAAAAAAAATCAATAAAAACAATAAAAATGACAAAATATTTATAATGTATCATTTTTATTTAAAAAAATTAAATCATTTTTTGTGAAAGAAATTGGTTTTTAAATTGTGAAGCAAAAAAATCCTGATTTTAGATTTTTCGTTTCAATTTTCCCACCCCTAGTTACAGGCCGGTTACAGACCTGTTACAGACATATTACAGACCAGTAACACACCAGTTGCAAAGGGTCCACCAGTGAGTTACAGTGCCTGTTCAGAATGGTTGGATGAAGCTGTTTTAAATGTAGCATTTAAGTATCAATACCTGGGGTAATTAATAACTTACTTGATACTACATTTGAGTATCAATTAGTATTAGTATATGAGTTTTGATTTTATTTATCATTATTTATTTATGACAACACTATTGGTCTGTTCTTGGATTTGTGCAAAATCAGATTGTCTTAGTATGATGATGAAACATCAGGTAAGTCTCGCCCTACTGAGTCTCCAACACGGCATGAGCTGAGAAAACACAAATACCTGGTTAATGAACGATACCGTATCAGGGCTGTAGCTGTCTTATTAGCTGCTATTGTTGGAACCAATGATTTTAGCATTAGCTGCTAATGTATGAACCAGTGATTTTAGCATTAGCTGCTAATGTTGGAACCCATGGTTTTAGCATTAGCTGCTCATGATGGAACCAATGATTTTAGCATTAGCTGCTAATGTATGAACCAATGATTTTAGCATTAGCTGCTAATGTTTGAACCCATGGTTTTAGCATTAGCTGCTCATGTTGGAACCAATGATTTAAGCATTAGCTGCTAATGTATGAGCCAATGATTTTAGCATTAGCTGCTAATGTTGGAACCAATGAATATAACGTTAGATGCTAATGTTGGAACCCATGGCCTTAGTGTTAGCTGCTAATGTTGGAACTAATGAGTTTAGCGTTAGCTGCTAATGTTGGAACCAATGATTATAACGTTAAATGCTAATGTTGGAACCCATGGTCTTAGCGTTAGCTGCTAATGTTGGAACCAATGAGTTTAGCGTTAGCTGCTAATGTTGGAACCAATGATTTTAGCGTTAGCTGCTAATGTTGGAACCAATGATTTTATCGTTAGCTGCTAATGTTGGAATCAAGGATTTTAGCATTAGCTGCTAATGTTTGAACCCATGGTCTTAGCATTAGCTGCTAATGTTTGAACCCATGGTCTTAGCATTAGTTGCTAATGTTGGAACCAATGACTTTAGCGTTAGCTGCTAATATGAGAGCCATGGTCTTAGTGGTAAATGTCAAACTATCAACCTCAGAGTATTGACACGGCCATCCATTAAACCCAGTATCCTGCTGTCAGAGATCTGCTGATGACTGTGCAGTATCCTGGAGATGAACCCAGAGCTCCCAGTAAGACCAGTCCACTGTCTCTCACATGCAAAGATGTCCTCCGTCAGGACATTTTATAGAGTTTTCTCTTCAGTATGAGATCAGACAGAAGCCTAAACCAACATAAATAATCTGGTTTTCCAACATGGAGACGGGTTTAATATCCGTGTGGATTTTAGGATCTTGACACGGACACTCAGGGACTTGTTGGCTTCCTGGTCCAGACCTGCAGCTGCATAAAAACCAGACTACGTCCAGGATTCTCTGTTCTTTAGCAGCATAGTTGCTGCTACAGACCAGTATTTCCAGTCATGGCTGCACGACATGTTTTACCTGCTAATGACCTAAGTGTTAGCTCAGATGAGCAGGAACCATCAGAGGCAGCTGGAGCTGAACAAGAGGCTGTGTGGTGCGTTCAGGTACTGCCTGTAAACAGAAACCTAGAAAGCACGTGTGGCGATCTGATGGTGTTTTATCCGATGCCACTGTGTGTGTGTGTGTGTGTGTGTGTGTGTGTGTGTGTGTGTGTGTGTGTGTGTGTGTGTGTGGGGGCATTTTAATCTGCAGGGACGAAGCCGGTTGGTGAACATGTGACTTCCACACATCTAACAGCTCTGCAGAACTCTCATTGTGTTGGTTTGCTGGAAAAATCTCATAAAAAGGTGTTTGCAAGAGGAAGCCAGCTGAGGAGGCACGCTCAGGGAAACGCAGCGTGCTTTCTCTTGGCTCGCCAACACGCCCAGACCTGCCTTCGGGTTTGGACCCGGTCCCAGGACTCAGGTGGGATCATGCAGCAGGCATGCATCGACATGAGTCTGCTGCATGTGTGTGTGATCTGCAGCTGTGTTGCTGAGGAAGACACCTGAAGAGATGAAGGAAACTTCATCAGAACATCCTGTTTTGGAAGAAATGTCACGTATGCAGCGGTGAAGGACGGACTCCGACACCGGAGGACCAAGTCGGTTTGTTCTGTCGGCGGGGAAATAAAAGTGAGGATTTAGGTTTTCCTCAGAGATTTGGCTCCATGTTGACGTGAAGCATCGACGAGGCAGACCGCGGAACGTCGCAGATGGAAACGCTCTCAAACTATTCGGTGTTCTAAAGTCCATTTCTGCTTCCTGGCGTGCGTAGTCTGTTTCCAGCGTTTTCATCCGTCGCTCTCCTCGTGTCTTTCCCGTTGCCATGGTTATTTAGTCAGTTCCTCCACTAGGGGGCAGAGCTGAGTCCAGAGGTCACTTCCACATTTAAACACCAGTTGTTAGCGCTAACGCACCGCTATGAAGTCGTTTACAACCGTCCAAAAACACCAGAAGAAGAAAAAATGTCTTCTGTGTCTTCTTTGGGTTTATTTATGTTTATCGGTTTCTGCGTCATCTTCTTCCTCTTCTTCTTCTCTGGTTGTGTATCAGACATGTAACTCAACGACCCTGTACGCGTCCTCTCCAGGGTCCGTCTCCAGGATCCGTCTCCAGGGTCGTTCTCCGGCGTGGAAATATCTTTAATCTTTAAAAACCAAATACATAAAAAATTAGTAATCAAATTATTTTGAGAAACGTTTTTTTCCCGTAAAAATGATGTTAAATCAGAGAATCTGAACATTTAAAGTGTAAAATTTATTCCGTTAATTTAATTAATGGAAAAGTAATTGTAAAATAAAGTCATTTATTGGAAAATTACAGCAGATGTTCCTGGAATCCCGAGCTGCGGGTCGGAAGCAGAGTTTGGGTGAAAGTCCAGTTCGCTGCTGAACCAGGAATGTCGTTTCTTTCTGGGAGCAAACTGAACCTCCGCTGGATGAAGCCAGATGTAATGACGTTCTGCAGCTTCTGAAAGCCCGAGGCGTTGCTGCTCCTGCTTCTCGCTTCGGTCACATGACCGCACCGCCTTCCAGGCTTTCTGATTGCGCAATCTTTACCTGTGGTTTTACCTTTGGCCTCTTTCTCTGCGGCGTGAGAAGCTGCTCTGCGTTTTACTGCCATGCAGCCTCTTCTGCAGGTCGTTTCATAGAGTCCATAAATCCATCATCCCTGCCTCGTCTCGGCTACGTTCTGAGTGTTTTATGTCTGCAGAGGTGCAGCCTGAAAGCTGTTTTTCTGCTTTCTTTGCTGAACCTCGGCCATGTTCGCTGTGAAGCAGCCGGTCTCGGTCTGGTGGACCAGAACGGCTGGTTCCTGGTCCGGTTTTTGCCTGTCTGGCTGGATGAGATGGCTGGTTTATCAGAAAGAAGGAAGGTTCTCTGTTCTCGAGCATGAATTCACCCCGTCGGACGTTTCAGTCTGTACAGGTTGACGCCTGCTCGACACCACCTGGTTTCTGCTGAAAGAAGCGGCTTCGGTCGGTCAGTCCTCTCAGAACTGAGCTCAGGAACCAGTTACGTAACCAGTATCCGCACCAGTTACTGCAACACCAAGTCCCGCGAAAATAAAGTATTTAATTCTGAATAATTCTCCAAATCAGTAAAATTACTTCCTTAACGGATTGTCTACTTGTAGAAAAAAAAATATTTCCGAACTTTCAGCTAAAAGTTCGTAAATGTTTTTTCATCCATAAAACATTTCGTAACTTTCAGCTAAAAGTTCGTAAATGTTTTTTCATCCATAAAACATTTCGTAACTTTCAGCTAAAAGTTCGTAAATGTTTTTACATCCATAAAACATTTCTGAATTTTCAGCAGAAAGACGTGTCTCCATCTCCAGACCATAAACCTGTTTATCTTTGAAGCTAAAATGGTTGCGCTCGGACTTTTCCACATCGTGCAAAGTTCGGTTGTGGACGCAGAGAATCTCGACGTTCTCTGTCTGTGATTGGTTTGCGGTTGGAGAAATCTGATTGGCCGTTGACTATCTGGATTAATCGGGTTGAAACGTTAAATCTTATGTCACCGTTTTGGCTCCATACAGTCCGACCTTCATCAGCTTTCTCACCGTGACGAACAGAACGAAGAGGATGAGGAGGCAGACGTGACCTTTTTCTGCTCTAAAAGAAACCTTCATCCTCTAACATTTCCCTCCTCCTCCTCATCCTCCTCTGCAGCTTCTCGACTTCTTCCTGTAATGAAAACATCCACAGCAACCGCTTTGTAATCTGGTCTGGGGTCAGATCCCCCACCGGGACCATGAAGGTCACCTCCTGCAGAGAGCTGGGGGTTTAATCTTCATCCACCTGACTGATGAAGACTTCTTCTGCTGGTTTTCTATCAGGGTTCATCTTCAGTGGAAATCTTAATAATGAAAACACTCAATAATCTGATGATTTTACAGCTTTCTGAGCTGAAATGAGAGAAAAAAGAAAAGTTTGTCGTGGAAACAGGAGGATTTTAACCAGATAGGAGATGGTTTGTTTTAGAGTTCTCATTCAGAGAAAAATGGTCACTTTTCTTTGCATTTCCTTTTTCTGGGACAATAATGATAACAACGGGCGTTGACTGGAGGCCTCGGGAACCTCCACCTGTTTAGAAGATGATTCAGGCGCTCCCATAATAAATCCATTATTTGTCTTCTACGTGGAGGGTTTGGGAAGGTGACCGGAGAAGAACCTCCTGGCATCTGGAAGCTTGGCTGATGTTTGGCTGCAGAGGGACTGAAGCTGTTCCTGGAACCTAAAATCTGGACTGATTCTCTGAATGTTTCTGCCGTTTGCAGCTCCGCTTCAGTTGCATGTGACAAGGATGGTTTCTTTCCACGTCGCCCACATCCGTCTGTCCGCCGGCTTCCTCCCAGAACACAGCTGGAACACATCAGCCACATTTCCACCAGCACGCTTCATCCTGGAGCAGGAAGCACTGAGCCGCTCGCCCATGTGTGGGATTCATGTCATGACGCAACAGCCAGTCCCTCCGCTCGCGTAACGCCGCCATCGTAAACCCGTTCACCTTCGACTTCAGCAGACCCCAGAGTCACGCAGTCGGACTGAATCCGTCTGGCCTGGATCGATAGAAACGGTTCAGTTACAAGTAAAAACACAACAAATAAAACCAATGTTTCATTGGCAACTTCAAAGCTGAAAGTCACGATAAAAATGTGAATTAAATCATTTTTAACGTTTGATTCTGCAGTTATAAACGAAGCTTTCACTGTTTTTATCTGTATGAAACAAACTCATTTAAATTCATTTTTACAAAGGATGACTTTATTTTAATCCTTGTGTTCATCAAGAGAACATATTTACATTTGGTGGATATTCAAGCAAAAAGCTGTTTTCTTGGTTTGGATGAAGACGCCGCGGCTTTCAGAGCGTGGCGGAACGTGTTTGGTTTGGGACTTTTTAGTTTTTCACGGTTTTCTTACTGTTTAAGTCTGATTTAATATCCAGCAGCACTTTGATCATATTTTTGTAAATATGGAAAGGAAAGAATAAAGTTTTATTGTTTCTTCAAACCCAGACAACAGGATGGTTACAAACGGCACGTTTAGGCTTCAGCTGGTAAACGTTGCAACACCTCTGGTGTCAGAATCTGCCATAAAACCGTCGGATATCACAGTTTTATTCTGCTTTTGTCAGAAATCTTTAATCAACTTCCAAAAAACAAACCAAACAATCATTTTCAGGATTTTAACCCTTTAAATGCCTGTTTGAAGACTTTTTTTTTTAACAAAAAACTACAAAACTGTGTTTTTTCTGAGTGATAAATATTAGAGGGACGACATGGGCGTGGACCCCACATGTGGACGCCATAATAAAATCTAATAGCAAAACTACAGCAGCTCCGTTCCAGCCAATCAGCATCCTCCAACGGGTCAAAGTGAAGTCAGAAACTGCAGTTCCCCCTTCATCCACTAGAGGCTCCACAACAGAGCAAATCGCCATAGACTCCCATGTTAAAAAGACCAACTTCACAGCAGGAATAAACATGTTTACAGCAGGAATAAACACGTTTACAGCAGGAATAAACACGTTGACAGCAGGAATAAACATGTTTACAGCAGAAATAAACATGTTTACAACAGGAATAAACATGTTTACAACAGGAATAAACATGTTTACAGCAGGAATAAACATGTTTACAGCAGAAATAAACATGTTTACTACAGGAATAAACATGTTTACTACAGGAATAAACATGTTTACAGCAGAAATAAACATGTTTACAGCAGGAATAAACATGTTTACAGCAGAAATAAACATGTTTACTACAGGAATAACCATGTTTACTGCAGGAATAAACACGTTTACTGCAGGAATAAACACGTTTACAGCAGGAATAAACATGTTAACAGCGACTTTTACTGGAGTTATTAGAGACTGGTCCAGGAGGACATGTCTGACTGGTCCTGACTGGTCCAGGAGGACATGTCTGACTGGTCCTGACTGGTCCAGGAGGACATGCCTGACTGGTCCTGACTGGTCCAGGAGGACATGCCTGACTGGTCCTGACTGGTCCAGGAGGACATGCCTGACTGGTCCTGACTGGTCCAGGAGGACATGCCTGACTGGTCCTGACTGGTCCAGGAGGACATGCCTGACTGGTCCTGACTGGTCCAGGAGGACATGTCTGACTGGTCCTGACTGGTCCAGGAGGACATGTCTGACTGGTCCTGACTGGTCCAGGAGGACATGTCTGACTGGTCCTGACTGGTCCAGGAGGACATGTCTGACTGGTCCTGACTGGTCCAGGAGGACATGTCTGACTGGTCCTGACTGGTCCAGGAGGACATGCCTGACCTGTTACATCACGTGTTCCAGCTTTATCCTCCATGATGTGTGTTCATTGTGTTTTCTTTGAGTCCGGCGATGGATGCAGGTTAAACACCGGACATGTCACTCTGCAGTGTGACTCTTCACCACACACTGTGTCCTCTTTTTATTTGACCACACACATGTTTTGGAGTGTGTGTTTATCAGGCAGTTGGGGTCTGGAAGGCGTTAGCGTGTGGATTTACATGATGAATGCGTGTTTACATCAACGTGTCACCAGCAGCAGGTGTTTTACGCCGACTGCGATGGTTTGTGCGTCTGCAGAGCATTCAACCCATCACTCACACTCTGACTCGCAGCATTTCCCGTCTGAACGTCGAGCAGCCTCGACATGAAGCTCAGATCGGCTGATCTGCCCCCTGCTGGCCGCAGCAGGAGTTGCAGCTCTCATCCTCCAGTCAGGATGATGTGAAAAGATTCACATGCAGTAAATAAGAAGAAGAAAATAAAGATTTATATTCATAAAGAAATGACAAATAAATCCAATATTTAAACTGTCAAAGAAAAAAGTCTATTTTTTTCACAGGATTAGAATCTAAGTTTTCTAACTTCTATACATGTTTTAATATAAATCTAATTATTTCTCAGTGTAACAAGTACAGGTATGAACAAATCTGCAAGTATGGATAAACAGCAAATACAGATAAATCAGACCAGCCAGAAAATACTTTTTACAAGACAACTTTAACATATTTCATGTACAAGAGAAGTAAAAAATATTTACATAAAAACTCAAGTTAGAATATTTTACAGGAAGTACACGTTGCTGTAATAATAAATTTTACTGTTCTGATGAATCAATTTATTAGTAAAAAATTGCAAGTTTGAATACGTCATGAAAAAAACAGACTAAAAATTCTGAACACAATAACATCCTTGAGGTACAAGATAATAAAGGTTTTTCACATAAAACATTTTAAAAAATATTTACTAGACAGAAAAAATGAGTAAATGTTTGAGTCGTACGTCTGGGTAAAATTTATCTTGTGTTTTAGTTTATTTATACGTGCAGATTAATGTAATAAACGTAGAAGATGTGTGTCGCTGTTGTGGCGCCATACGTTCAGTCCGTTAGCTTCTCCATCCTCCTCCTGTTTCCTAGCAACGTTTGCTTTCTGTCAGGTTTTATGTCTCCACATGACCTCCAGTGACATTCGGACATTTTACACTTGGTGAAAGCAGCAGCGTTGCAGCGACGGAGTTCAGACCAGAGGGGAACAAGGACCCGAACAGACCTGCTCCATCAGAGAGGAGAACCACGATGCTAGCAAAGGACTGCTTTTTTTTCACAACCAGTGGCCTTATTTTATTCATGTGATGAAAATATATATGAAACATTTGAAAGGCATGTTTTTATTTCTATTTTTCTTTATTTTGTAGCAAAACTTTGATACACAATGAAAAAAATGTCTTTTTTTTAATCTACTTTTTATTTATGTATTTATATTTAAATGTAATTTTTTCCCCAAACCTTTATTGAGAATAATCAGTACAAGAATACATCCACAAGAACGTAGTGATGCATATAGTGAGAACCGCAAACAGAGACAATAAGAAAACATAAAAAATAACAATAATCATACACAGAAATAAATAAATATAAAATAATAAAAATAACATCACAAAAAGAAAAACACAAGCTTATCCATATTATTGATATACATTTGTTAGTATTCATTATTTTTCATATGGTTATTCAAACAAATATCTTTAACTCAGAGCAAACATTGACCGTTTTAACAGCCCTACTGTTTTCGTTGGAATGATAGTTGGGACAAACTGGTCCAGTTCCGTTATTAGCACCAAAAACTGCAGTTTTCTCCTTGTAAACTTGCATCTATGATTGTGATGTTTGGCCACAAATAAAATTAGATTTACAAGAAAAAGTGCATCATTATTAATCATACTGGGTCTAAAAAAACCCCCCAAGTATAACGTCTTTGTAGTACAAGGAGAAATCGAGGAGAATATTAGCAGTCAGGACTGCTAACAGTCGTCTCAGTAGAGCGGCGTAGAGATGGAGGGAACATCTGGGAGATGTGTGGCTCATGTGTCCAGATGTTTCTGGAAGTCCTCCATGAGGCTGAGTGTGAATGCAAGTCAGGTCAGGCTTTGTTTCCATTGCAGCAGCGATGTATGTAGCTGCGAGAGGAGCGTTTTCCTTCCTGAATCTGCTGATCCGGAGAGGCGTCGCAGCTGGCGGTTCTGGCTAACCGCCGCTAACTGCCTCGTGGTGGGAGAAGCAGGTGTGTGTGTGTGAGGAAGCAGCGTCTCATCCTGGTGGTTCTGAACTCCGTTTAGACTCGAAGCGAAGCTGCATGACATGTACAGATGTTGTCTGGGTCTGTTCTGGTGTTTTCTTGGCTCTGTCTGCAACAGGAGGGAGGAAGAACGGCGTTACCTGGAGCTCCTGGAACAACTCTGACGTGTGTTCTTGTCTTTTCTCACCAGAAGGAGTTCGCTGCTCCTCCTCTGCTCTTCAGGAAGTTAAGCAACCCCGACCTGTCGCCCGCGGCGACCACAGCCACCAAATCCAAACTCCAGCGTCAGCTGAGTCAGGATGAAAGCCGTGCGCGCCGCAGCAGCATGGCCATGACCGGTAACCACACGCCTTCTGCTGCTTTCTCTCTGATTTTTACATGGAAATAAACTAAATCTGGTGTTTCTATATACTTTTTGCAAAATAATTTTTCTCCCTTTTTTTTTTTTAAAATGTACTTTACTTAAGTAAAATTAACTCTTCATATTTTTAAACATAAAATACTTAATTATGGAATGGATATATTTCTGTACATAATTGTAATTTCTTTTTTATTTTATTCTTTATGTACTTAAAAAAAATCTTCACTTTCTAATTTTTATTTATTTATTTAATATATTACAAAATAATTTCTATTGAAATTTTTATCTCCATTGATATTTTTTTTAAAAAAACATTAACAATATGTTTGAATTTTTAAATTAAATTCAAACTATTTATTGATTTATTCATTCGTGAAATTATAAATTTTTTAATACTTACAGTCCATGCAGACAGTCAGACCTACCCTTTCTTAGTGATATTATTAAAAAAAACAACTTCCTGACACTAAATAAGTGTTCTGGTGTGGACCCATATCCCTGCGATGGACTGGCGAGCTATCCAGGGAGGACCCCGCCTCTCACCCAAAGGCTTCTGGGATAGGCTCAGCTCCTCAGCAACCCTTGATCAGATTAGGCGGTTCAGATAATGAATGAATAATGTGGACCAGGCGCTCTTGCTTAGTTCTTACATGGCATCTGTTCCGATTGCTGCAACATTTCAGTCCTGGTTCTACTGGATCCCAGTGCTAGACCATAACGTCTTACCAGACCGGCTGGAAGACCAGGCCGGACTCGATGCCTCGATGTCTCTATGAAATGGAACCAGACACCTTCCTGTCCAGTAGTTTTTCCTCTATGAAATGGAACCAGGCACCTTCCTGTCCAGTAGTTTGTCTCGGTGAAATGGAACCAGGCACCTTCCTGTCCAGTAGTTTTTCCTCTATGAAATGGAACCAGGCACCTTCCTGTCCAGTAGTTTGTCTCTGTGAAATGGAACCAGGCACCTTCCTGTCCAGTAGTTTTTCCTCTATGAAATGGAACCAGGCACCTTCTTGTCTAGTAGTTTGTCTCGAGGAAATGGAACCAGACACCTTCCCATCCATTAGTTTGTCACTATGAAATGAAACAAGACACTTTTCTGTCCAGTAGTTTGTCTCTGTGAAATGGAACCAGACACTTTCCTGTCCAGTAGTTTGTCTCTGTGAAATGAAACAAGACACTTTAGTCCAGTAGTTTTTCTCTATGAAATGGAACCAGGCACCTTCCTGTCTAGTAGTTTGTCTCGAGGAAATGGAACCAGACACCTTCCCATCCATTAGTTTGTCACTATGAAATGAAACAAGACACTTTTGTGTCCAGTAGTTTGTCTCTGTGAAATGGAACCAGACACCTTCCTGTCCAGTAGTTTGTCTCTGTGAAATGGAACCAGACACCTTCCTGTCCAGTAGCTTTTCCTCTATGAAATGGAACCAGGCACCTTCTTGTCTAGTAGTTTGTCCCGAGAAAATGGAACCAGACACCTTCCCATCCATTAGTTTGTCACTATGAAATGGAACCAGGCACCTTCCTGTCTAGTAGTTTGTCTCGAGGAAATGGAACCAGACACCTTCCTGTCCATTAGTTTGTCACTATGAAATGAAACAAGACACTTTTCTGTCCAGTAGTTTGTCTCTGTGAAATGGAACCAGACACTTTCCTGTCCAGTAGTTTGTCTCTGTGAAATGGAACCAGACACCTTCCTGTTCAGTAATTTTTCTCTATGAAATGGAACCAGACACCTTCCTGTCTAGTAGTTTGTCTCGAGGAAATGGAACCAGACACCTTCCCATCCATTAGTTTGTCACTATGAAATGAAACAAGACACCTTCCTGTCCAGTAGTTTGTCTCTGTGAAATGGAACCAGACACTTTCCTGTCCAGTAGTTTGTCTCTGTGAAATGAAACAAGACACTTTTCTGTCCAGTAGTTTTTCTCTATGAAATGGAACCAGGCACCTTCCTGTCTAGTAGTTTGTCTCGAGGAAATGGAACCAGACACCTTCCCATCCATTAGTTTGTCACTATGAAATGAAACAAGACACTTTTGTGTCCAGTAGTTTGTCTTTGTGAAATGGAACCAGACACTTTCCTGTCCAGTAGTTTGTCTCTGTGAAATGGAACCAGACACCTTCCTGTCCAGTAGTTTTTCTCTATGAAATGGAACCAGACACCTTCCTGTCTAGTAGTTTGTCTCGAGGAAATGGAACCAGGCACCTTCCTGTCTAGTAGTTTTTCCTCTATGAAATGGAACCAGACACCTTCCTGTCCAGTAGTTTTTCCTCTATGAAATGGAACCAGGCACCTTCCTGTCCAGTAGCTTTTCCTCTATGAAATGGAACCAGGCACCTTCTTGTCTAGTAGTTTGTTTCGAGGAAATGGAACCAGACACCTTCCCATCCATTAGTTTGTCACTATGAAATGAAACAAGACACCTTCCTGTCCAGTAGTTTGTCTCTGTGAAATGAAACAAGACACTTTTCTGTCCAGTAGTTTTTCTCTATGAAATGGAACCAGGCACCTTCTTGTCTAGTAGTTTGTCTCGAGGAAATGGAACCAGACACCTTCCCATCCATTAGTTTGTCACTATGAAATGAAACAAGACACCTTCCTGTCCAGTAGTTTGTCTCTGTGAAATGGAACCAGACACTTTCCTGTCCAGTAGTTTGTCTCTGTGAAATGAAACAAGACACTTTTCTGTCCAGTAGTTTTTCTCTATGAAATGGAACCAGGCACCTTCCTGTCTAGTAGTTTGTCTCGAGGAAATGGAACCAGACACCTTCCCATCCATTAGTTTGTCACTATGAAATGAAACAAGACACTTTTGTGTCCAGTAGTTTTTCTCTCTGAAATGGAACCAGACACCTTCCTGTCCAGTAGTTTGTCTCTGTGAAATGGAACCAGACACCTTCCTGTCCAGTAGTTTGTCTCTGTGAAATGGAACCAGACACCTTCCGTCCAGTAGTTTTTCCTCTATGAAATGGAACCAGGCACCTTCTTGTCTAGTAGTTTGTCTCGAGAAAATGAAACCAGACACCTTCCCATCCATTAGTTTGTCACTATGAAATGAAACAAGACACCTTCCTGTCCAGTAGTTTGTCTCTGTGAAATGAAACAAGACACTTTTCTGTCCAGTAGTTTTTCCTCTATGAAATGGAACCAGGCACCTTCCTGTCTAGTAGTTTGTCTCGAGGAAATGGAACCAGACACCTTCCCATCCATTAGTTTGTCACTATGAAATGAAACAAGACACTTTTCTGTCCAGTAGTTTGTCTCTGTGAAATGGAACCAGACACTTTCCTGTCCAGTAGTTTGTCTCTATGAAATGGAACGAGACACCTTCCTGTCCAGTAGTTTTTCTCTATGAAATGGAACCAGACACCTTCCTGTCTAGTAGTTTGTCTTGAGGAAATGGAACCAGACACCTTCCCATCCATTAGTTTGTCACTATGAAATGGAACAAGACACCTTCCTGTCCAGTAGTTTTTCTCTGTGAAATGGAACCAGGCACCTTCTTGTCTAGTAGTTTGTCTCGAGGAAATGGAACCAGACACCTTCCTGTCCAGTAGTTTGTCTCTGTGAAATGGAACCAGACACCTTCCTGTCCAGTAGTTTTTCCTCTATGAAATGGAACCAGGCACCTTCTTGTCTAGTAGTTTGTCTCGAGAAAATGGAACCAGACACCTTCCCATCCATTAGTTTGTCACTATGAAATGAAACAAGACACCTTCCTGTCCAGTAGTTTGTCTCTGTGAAATGGAACCAGACACTTTCCTGTCCAGTAGTTTGTCTCTGTGAAATGGAACCAGACACTTTCCTGTCCAGTAGTTTGTCTCTGTGAAATGAAACAAAACACTTTTCTGTCTAGTAGTTTTTCCTCTATGAAATGGAACCAGGCACCTTCCTGTCTAGTAGTTTGTCTCGAGGAAATGGAACCAGACACCTTCCCATCCATTAGTTTGTCACTATGAAATGAAACAAGACACCTTCCTGTCCAGTAGTTTGTCTCTGTGAAATGGAACGAGACACCTTCCTGTCCAGTAGTTTTTCTCTATGAAATGGAACCAGACACCTTCCTGTCTAGTAGTTTGTCTCGAGGAAATGGAACCAGACACCTTCCCATCCATTAGTTTGTCACTATGAAATGAAACAAGACACCTTCCTGTCCAGTAGTTTGTCTCTGTGAAATGGAACCAGACACTTTCCTGTCCAGTAGTTTGTCTCTGTGAAATGAAACAAGACACTTTTCTGTCCAGTAGTTTTTCTCTATGAAATGGAACCAGGCACCTTCCTGTCTAGTAGTTTTTCCTCTATGAAATGGAACCAGGCACCTTCCTGTCCAGTAGTTTGTCTCTGTGAAATGGAACCAGACACTTTCCTGTCCAGTAGTTTGTCTCTATGAAATGGAACCAGGCACCTTCTTGTCTAGTAGTTTGTCTTGAGGAAATGGAACCAGACACCTTCCCATCCATTAGTTTGTCACTATGAAATGAAACAAGACACTTTTCTGTCCAGTAGTTTGTCTCTGTGAAATGGAACCAGACACCTTCCTGTCCAGTAGTTTGTCTCTGTGAAATGGAACCAGACACCTTCCTGTCCAGTAGCTTTTCCTCTATGAAATGGAACCAGGCACCTTCTTGTCTAGTAGTTTGTCTCGAGGAAATGGAACCAGACACCTTCCCATCCATTAGTTTGTCACTATGAAATGAAACAAGACACCTTCCTGTCCAGTAGTTTGTCTCTGTGAAATGGAACCAGACACTTTCCTGTCCAGTAGTTTGTCTCTGTGAAATGAAACAAGACACTTTTCTGTCCAGTAGTTTTTCTCTATGAAATGGAACCAGGCACCTTCCTGTCTAGTAGTTTGTCTCTGTGAAATGGAACCAGACACCTTCCCATCCATTAGTTTGTCACTATGAAATGAAACAAGACACCTTCCTGTCCAGTAGTTTGTCTCTGTGAAATGGAACCAGACACTTTCCTGTCCAGTAGTTTGTCTCTGTGAAATGAAACAAGACACTTTTCTGTCAAGTAGTTTTTCCTCTATGAAATGGAACCATGCACCTTCCTGTCTAGTAGTTTGTCTCGAGGAAATGGAAGCAGACACCTTCCCATCCATTAGTTTGTCACTATGAAATGAAACAAGACACTTTTCTGTCCAGTAGTTTTTCTCTATGAAATGGAACCAGACACCTTCCTGTCTAGTAGTTTGTCTCGAGGAAATGGAACCAGACACCTTCCCATCCATTAGTTTGTCACTATGAAATGAAACAAGACACCTTCCTGTCCAGTAGTTTGTCTCTGTGAAATGGAACAAGACACTTTTCTGTCCAGTTGTTTTTCTCTGTGAAATGGAACCAGGCACCTTCCTCTCCAGTAGTTTGTCACTATGAAATGAAACAAGACACTTTTCTGTCCAGTAGTTTGTCTCTGTGAAATGGAACCAGACACCTTCCTGTCCAGTAATTTGTCTCTGTGAAATGGAACCAGACACCTTCCTGTCCAGTAGCTTTTCCTCTATGAAATGGAACCAGGCACCTTCTTGTCTAGTAGTTTGTCTCGAGGAAATGGAACCAGACACCTTCCCATCCATTAGTTTGTCACTATGAAATGAAACAAGACACCTTCCTGTCCAGTAGTTTGTCTCTGTGAATTGGAACCAGACACTTTCCTGTCCAGTAGTTTGTCTCTGTGAAATGAAACAAGACACTTTTCTGTCCAGTAGTTTTTCTCTATGAAATGGAACCAGGCACCTTCCTGTCTAGTAGTTTGTCTCGAGGAAATGGAACCAGACACCTTCCCATCCATTAGTTTGTCACTATGAAATGAAACAAGACACCTTCCTGTCCAGTAGTTTGTCTCTGTGAAATGGAACCAGACACTTTCCTGTCCAGTAGTTTGTCTCTGTGAAATGAAACAAGACACTTTTCTGTCCAGTAGTTTTTCTCTATGAAATGGAACCAGGCACCTTCCTGTCTAGTAGTTTGTCTCTGTGAATTGGAACCAGACACTTTCCTGTCCAGTAGTTTGTCTCTGTGAAATGAAACAAGACACTTTTGTGTCCAGTAGTTTTTCCTCTATGAAATGGAACCAGACACCTTCCCATCCATTAGTTTGTCACTATGAAATGAAACAAGACACTTTTGTGTCCAGTAGTTTTTCCTCTATGAAATGGAACCAGGCACCTTCCTGTCCAGTAGTTTTTCCTCTATGGAATGGAACCAGGCACCTTCCTGTCCAGTAGTTTGTCTCTATGAAATGGAACCAGGCACCTTCTTGTCTAGTAGTTTGTCTCGAGGAAATGGAAGCAGACACCTTCCCATCCATTAGTTTGTCACTATGAAATGAAACAAGACACTTTTCTGTCCAGTAGTTTGTCTCTGTGAAATGGAACCAGACAGCTTCTTGTCCAGTAGTTTGTCTCTGTGAAATGGAACCAGACACCTTCCTGTCCAGTAGCTTTTCCTCTATGAAATGGAACCAGGCACCTTCTTGTCTAGTAGTTTGTCTCGAGGAAATGGAACCAGACACCTTCCCATCCATTAGTTTGTCACTATGAAATGAAACAAGACACCTTCCTCTCCAGTAGTTTGTCTCTGTGAAATGGAACAAGACACTTTTCTGTCCAGTAGTTTGTCTCTGTGAAATGGAACCAGACACTTTCCTGTCCAGTAGTTTGTCACTATGAAATGAAACAAGACACCTTCCTGTCCAGTAGTTTGTCTCTGTGAAATGGAACCAGACACTTTCCTGTCCAGTAGTTTGTCTCTGTGAAATGAAACAAGACACTTTTCTGTCAAGTAGTTTTTCCTCTATGAAATGGAACCATGCACCTTCCTGTCTAGTAGTTTGTCTCGAGGAAATGGAACCAGACACCTTCCCATCCATTAGTTTGTCACTATGAAATGAAACAAGACACTTTTCTGTCCAGTAGTTTTTCTCTATGAAATGGAACCAGACACCTTCCTGTCTAGTAGTTTGTCTCGAGGAAATGGAACCAGACACCTTCCCATCCATTAGTTTGTCACTATGAAATGAAACAAGACACCTTCCTGTCCAGTAGTTTGTCTCTGTGAAATGGAACAAGAAACTTTTCTGTCCAGTTGTTTTTCTCTGTGAAATGGAACCAGGCACCTTCCTCTCCAGTAGTTTGTCACTATGAAATGAAACAAAACACTTTTCTGTCCAGTAGTTTGTCTCTGTGAAATGGAACCAGACACCTTCCTGTCCAGTAGTTTGTCTCTATGAAATGGAACCAGACACCTTCCTGTCCAGTAGCTTTTCCTCTATGAAATGGAACCAGGCACCTTCTTGTCTAGTAGTTTGTCTCGAGGAAATGGAACCAGACACCTTCCCATCCATTAGTTTGTCACTATGAAATGAAACAAGACACCTTCCTTTCCAGTAGTTTGTCTCTGTGAAATGGAACCAGACACTTTCCTGTCCAGTAGTTTGTCTCTGTGAAATGAAACAAGACACTTTTCTGTCCAGTAGTTTTTCTCTATGAAATGGAACCAGGCACCTTCCTGTCTAGTAGTTTGTCTCGAGGAAATGGAACCAGACACCTTCCCATCCATTAGTTTGTCACTATGAAATGAAACAAGACACCTTCCTGTCCAGTAGTTTGTCTCTGTGAAATGGAACCAGACACTTTCCTGTCCAGTAGTTTGTCTCTGTGAAATGAAACAAGACACTTTTCTGTCCAGTAGTTTTTCTCTATGAAATGGAACCAGGCACCTTCTTGTCTAGTAGTTTGTCTCGAGGAAATGGAACCAGACACCTTCCCATCCATTAGTTTGTCACTATGAAATGAAACAAGACACTTTTGTGTCCAGTAGTTTTTCCTCTATGAAATGGAACCAGGCACCTTCCTGTCCAGTAGTTTTTCCTCTATGGAATGGAACCAGGCACCTTCCTGTCCAGTAATTTGTCTCTATGAAATGGAACCAGGCACCTTCTTGTCTAGTAGTTTGTCTCGAGGAAATGGAAGCAGACACCTTCCCATCCATTAGTTTGTCACTATGAAATGAAACAAGACACTTTTCTGTCCAGTAGTTTGTCTCTGTGAAATGGAACCAGACAGCTTCCTGTCCAGTAGTTTGTCTCTGTGAAATGGAACCAGACACCTTCCTGTCCAGTAGCTTTTCCTCTATGAAATGGAACCAGGCACCTTCTTGTCTAGTAGTTTGTCTCGAGGAAATGGAACCAGACACCTTCCCATCCATTAGTTTGTCACTATGAAATGAAACAAGACACCTTCCTCTCCAGTAGTTTGTCTCTGTGAAATGGAACAAGACACTTTTCTGTCCAGTAGTTTGTCTCTGTGAAATGGAACCAGACACTTTCCTGTCCAGTAGTTTGTCTCTGTGAAATGGAACCAGGAACCTTCCTGTCCAGTAGTTTGTCCATGTGAAATGGAACCAGGCACCTTCTTGTCTAGTAGTTTGTCTCGAGGAAATGGAACCAGACACCTTCCCATCCATTAGTTTGTCACTATGAAATGAAACAAGACACTTTTCTGTCCAGTAGTTTGTCTCTGTGAAATGGAACCAGACACCTTCCTGTCCAGTAGTTTGTCTCTGTGAAATGGAACCAGACACCTTCCTGTCCAGTAGCTTTTCCTCTATGAAATGGAACCAGGCACCTTCTTGTCTAGTAGTTTGTCTCGAGGAAATGGAACCAGACACCTTCCCATCCATTAGTTTGTCACTATGAAATGAAACAAGACACCTTCCTGTCCAGTAGTTTGTCTCTGTGAAATGGAACCAGACACTTTCCTGTCCAGTAGTTTGTCTCTGTGAAATGAAACAAGACACTTTTCTGTCCAGTAGTTTTTCTCTATGAAATGGAACCAGGCACCTTCTTGTGTAGTAGTTTGTCTCGAGGAAATGGAACCAGACACCTTCCCATCCATTAGTTTGTCACTATGAAATGGAACCAGACACCTTCCTGTCTAGTAGTTTGTCTCTGTAAAATGGAACCAGACACCTTCTTGTCCATTAGTTTGTCACTATGAAATGGAACCAGACACTTTCCTGTCCAGTAGTTTTTCTCTATGAAATGGAACCAGGCACCTTCCTGTCCAGTAGTTTGTCTCGAGGAAATGGAACCAGACACCTTCCCATCCATTAGTTTGTCACTATGAAATGAAACATGACACTTTTGTGTCCAGTAGTTTGTCTCTATGAAATGGAACCAGGCACCTTCCTGTCCAGTAGTTTGTCTCTATGAAATGGAACCAGACACCTTCCTGTCCAGTAGTTTGTCTCTGTGAAATGGAACCAGACAGCTTGCTCTCCAGTAGTTTTTCCCCATGAAATGGAACCAGGCACCTTCCTGTCCAGTAGTTTGTCTCTGTAAAATGGAACCAGACACCTTCCTGTCAGTAGTTTGTCTCTGTGAAATGGAACAAGACACTTTCCCATCCAGTAGTTTGTCTCTATGAAATGGAACAAGACACTTTCCCATCCAGTAGTTTGTCTCTGTGAAATGGAACCAGACACCTTCCTGTCCAGCAGTTTGTCTCTATGAAATGTAACCAGGCACCTTCTTGTCCAGTAGTTTGTCTCTGTAAAATGTAACCAGACACCTTCCTGTCCAGTAGTTTGTCTCTGTGGAATGGAACCAGACACCTTCCTGTCCAGTAGTTTGTCTGTGTAAAATGGAACCAGACACTTTCCTCTCCAGTAGTTTGTCTCTGTGAAATGGAACCAGACACCTTCCCATCCAGTAGTTTGTCTAATTTTTATTCATTTATTTAATATTTCATAAAATGATAATTTCTATTGAAATTTTTATCTCCATTTATAGTTTAAAAAAAAAAAAAAAAATTAACAATATGTTTGAATTTTTAAATTAAATTCAAACTATTTATTGATTTATTCATTCGTGAAATTATAAATTTTTTAATACTTACAGTCCATGCAGACAGTCAGACCTACCCTTTCTTAGTGATATTATTAAAAAAAACAACTTCCTGACACTAAATAAGTGTTCTGGTGTGGACCCATATCCCTGCGATGGACTGGCGAGCTATCCAGGGAGGACCCCGCGTCTCACCCAAAGGCTTCTGGGATAGGCTCAGCTCCTCAGCAACCCTTGATCGGATTAGGCGGTTCAGATAATGAATGAATAATGTGGAGCAGGCGCTCTTGCTTAGTTCTTACATGGCATCTGTTCCGATTGCTGCAACATTTCAGTCCTGGTTCTACTGGATCCCAGTGCTAGACCATAACGTCTTACCAGACCGGCTGGAAGACCAGGCCGGACTCGATGCCTCGATGTCTCTATGAAATGGAACAAGACACTTTCCTGTCCAGTAGTTTGTCACTATGAAATGGAACCAGACACCTTCCCATCCATTAGTTTGTCACTATGAAATGGAACCAGACACCTTCCCATCCAGTAGTTTGTCTCTATGAAATGGAACCAGGCACCTTCCTGTCCAGTAGTTTGTCTCTATGAAATGGAACCAGACACTTTCCTGTCCAGTAGTTTGTCACTATGAAATGGAACCAGACACCTTCCCATCCATTAGTTTGTCACTATGAAATGGAACCAGACACCTTCTCATCCAGTAGTTTGTCTCTATGAAATGGAACCAGGCACCTTCCTGTCCAGTAGTTTGTCACTATGAAATGTAACCAGACACTTTCCTGTCCAGTAGTTTGTCACTATGAAATGGAACCAGACACCTTCCCATCCATTAGTTTGTCACTATGAAATGGAACCAGACACCTTCCCATCCATTAGTTTGTCACTATGAAATGGAACAAGACACTTTCCTGTCCAGTAGTTTGTCTCTATGAAATGGAACAAGACACTTTCCCATCCAGTAGTTTGTCTCTGTGAAATGGAACCAGACACCTTCCTGTCCAGTAGTTTGTCTCTGTGAAATGGAACCAGACACCTTCCTGTCCAGTAGTTTGTCTCTATGAAATGTAACCAGGCACCTTCTTGTCCAGTAGTTTGTCTCTGTAAAATGTAACCAGACACCTTCCTGTCCAGTAGTTTGTTTCTGTGAAATGGAACGAGACACTTTCCTGTCCAGTAGTTTGACTCTGTGAAATGGAACCAGACACTTTCCTCTCCAGTAGTTTGTCTCTGTAAAATGGAACCAGACACCTTCCTCTCCAGTAGTTTGTCTCTATGAAATGGAACCAGACACCTTCCCATCCATTAGTTTGTCACTATGAAATGGAACCAGACACCTTCCCATCCAGTAGTTTGTCTCTATGAAATGGAACCAGGCACCTTCCTGTCCAGTAGTTTGTCTCTATGAAATGGAACCAGACACTTTCCTGTCCAGTAGTTTGTCTCTGTGAAATGAAACAAGACACTTTTGTGTCCAGTAGTTTTTCCTCTATGAAATGGAACCAGACACCTTCCCATCCATTAGTTTGTCACTATGAAATGAAACAAGACACTTTTGTGTCCAGTAGTTTTTCCTCTATGAAATGGAACCAGGCACCTTCCTGTCCAGTAGTTTTTCCTCTATGGAATGGAACCAGGCACCTTCCTGTCCAGTAGTTTGTCTCTATGAAATGGAACCAGGCACCTTCTTGTCTAGTAGTTTGTCTCGAGGAAATGGAAGCAGACACCTTCCCATCCATTAGTTAGTCACTATGAAATGAAACAAGACACTTTTCTGTCCAGTAGTTTGTCTCTGTGAAATGGAACCAGACAGCTTCCTGTCCAGTAGTTTGTCTCTGTGAAATGGAACCAGACACCTTCCTGTCCAGTAGCTTTTCCTCTATGAAATGGAACCAGGCACCTTCTTGTCTAGTAGTTTGTCTCGAGGAAATGGAACCAGACACCTTCCCATCCATTAGTTTGTCACTATGAAATGAAACAAGACACCTTCCTCTCCAGTAGTTTGTCTCTGTGAAATGGAACAAGACACTTTTCTGTCCAGTAGTTTGTCTCTGTGAAATGGAACCAGACACCTTCCTGTCCAGTAGTTTGTCTCTGTGAAATGGAACCAGACACTTTCCTGTCCAGTAGTTTGTCTCTGTGAAATGAAACAAGACACTTTTCTGTCAAGTAGTTTTTCCTCTATGAAATGGAACCATGCACCTTCCTGTCTAGTGGTTTGTCTCAAGGAAATGGAACCAGACACCTTCCCATCCATTAGTTTGTCACTATGAAATGAAACAAGACACTTTTCTGTCCAGTAGTTTTTCTCTATGAAATGGAACCAGACACCTTCCTGTCTAGTAGTTTGTCTCGAGGAAATGGAACCAGACACCTTCCCATCCATTAGTTTGTCACTATGAAATGAAACAAGACACCTTCCTGTCCAGTAGTTTGTCTCTGTGAAATGGAACAAGAAACTTTTCTGTCCAGTTGTTTTTCTCTGTGAAATGGAACCAGGCACCTTCCTCTCCAGTAGTTTGTCACTATGAAATGAAACAAAACACTTTTCTGTCCAGTAGTTTGTCTCTGTGAAATGGAACCAGACACCTTCCTGTCCAGTAGTTTGTCTCTATGAAATGGAACCAGACACCTTCCTGTCCAGTAGCTTTTCCTCTATGAAATGGAACCAGGCACCTTCTTGTCTAGTAGTTTGTCTCGAGGAAATGGAACCAGACACCTTCCCATCCATTAGTTTGTCACTATGAAATGAAACAAGACACCTTCCTTTCCAGTAGTTTGTCTCTGTGAAATGGAACCAGACACTTTCCTGTCCAGTAGTTTGTCTCTGTGAAATGAAACAAGACACTTTTCTGTCCAGTAGTTTTTCTCTATGAAATGGAACCAGGCACCTTCCTGTCTAGTAGTTTGTCTCGAGGAAATGGAACCAGACACCTTCCCATCCATTAGTTTGTCACTATGAAATGAAACAAGACACCTTCCTGTCCAGTAGTTTGTCTCTGTGAAATGGAACCAGACACTTTCCTGTCCAGTAGTTTGTCTCTGTGAAATGAAACAAGACACTTTTCTGTCCAGTAGTTTTTCTCTATGAAATGGAACCAGGCACCTTCCTGTCTAGTAGTTTGTCTCGAGGAAATGGAACCAGACACCTTCCCATCCATTAGTTTGTCACTATGAAATGAAACAAGACACTTTTGTGTCCAGTAGTTTTTCCTCTATGAAATGGAACCAGGCACCTTCCTGTCCAGTAGTTTTTCCTCTATGGAATGGAACCAGGCACCTTCCTGTCCAGTAGTTTGTCTCTATGAAATGGAACCAGGCACCTTCTTGTCTAGTAGTTTGTCTCGAGGAAATGGAAGCAGACACCTTCCCATCCATTTGTTTGTCACTATGAAATGAAACAAGACACTTTTCTGTCCAGTAGTTTGTCTCTGTGAAATGGAACCAGACAGCTTCCTGTCCAGTAGTTTGTCTCTGTGAAATGGAACCAGACACCTTCCTGTCCAGTAGCTTTTCCTCTATGAAATGGAACCAGGCACCTTCTTGTCTAGTAGTTTGTCTCGAGGAAATGGAACCAGACACCTTCCCATCCATTAGTTTGTCACTATGAAATGAAACAAGACACCTTCCTCTCCAGTAGTTTGTCTCTGTGAAATGGAACAAGACACTTTTCTGTCCAGTAGTTTGTCTCTGTGAAATGGAACCAGACACTTTCCTGTCCAGTAGTTTGTCTCTGTGAAATGGAACCAGGAACCTTCCTGTCCAGTAGTTTGTCCATGTGAAATGGAACCAGGCACCTTCTTGTCTAGTAGTTTGTCTCGAGGAAATGGAACCAGACACCTTCCCATCCATTAGTTTGTCACTATGAAATGAAACAAGACACTTTTCTGTCCAGTAGTTTGTCTCTGTGAAATGGAACCAGACACCTTCCTGTCCAGTAGTTTGTCTCTGTGAAATGGAACCAGACACCTTCCTGTCCAGTAGCTTTTCCTCTATGAAATGGAACCAGGCACCTTCTTGTCTAGTAGTTTGTCTCGAGGAAATGGAACCAGACACCTTCCCATCCATTAGTTTGTCACTATGAAATGAAACAAGACACCTTCCTGTCCAGTAGTTTGTCTCTGTGAAATGGAACCAGACACTTTCCTGTCCAGTAGTTTGTCTCTGTGAAATGAAACAAGACACTTTTCTGTCCAGTAGTTTTTCTCTATGAAATGGAACCAGGCACCTTCTTGTCTAGTAGTTTGTCTCGAGGAAATGGAACCAGACACCTTCCCATCCATTAGTTTGTCACTATGAAATGAAACAAGACACCTTCCTGTCCAGTAGTTTTTCTCTGTGAAATGGAACCAGACACTTTCCTGTCCAGTAGTTTGTCTCTGTGAAATGAAACAAGACACTTTTCTGTCCAGTAGTTTTTCTCTATGAAATGGAACCAGGCACCTTCCTGTCTAGTAGTTTGTCTCGAGGAAATGGAACCAGACACCTTCCCATCCATTAGTTTGTCACTATGAAATGAAACATGACACTTTTGTGTCCAGTAGTTTGTCTCTGTCAAATGGAACCGGACACCTTCCTGTCCAGTAGTTTGTCTCTGTGAAATGGAACCAGACACCTTCCGTCCAGTAGCTTTTCCTCTATGAAATGGAACCAGGCACCTTCTTGTCTAGTAGTTTGTCTCGAGAAAATGGAACCAGACACCTTCCCATCCATTAGTTTGTCACTAAGAAATGAAACAAGACACCTTCCTGTCCAGTAGTTTGTCTCTATGAAATGGAACCAGAGACCTTCCCATCCATTAGTTTGTCACTATGAAATGAAACAAGACACTTTTCTGTCCAGTAGTTTGTCTCTATGAAATGGAACCAGGCACCTTCCTGTCCAGTAGTTTGTCTCTGTAAAATGGAACCAGACACCTTCCTGTCCAGTAGTTTGTCTCTGTGAAATGGAACCAGACACTTTCCTGTCCAGTAGTTTTTTTTCTATGAAATGGAACCAGGCACCTTCATGTCCAGTAGTTTGTCACTATGAAATGGAACCAGACACCTTCCTGTCCAGTAGTTTTTCTCTGTAAAATGGAACCAGACACCTTCCTGTCCAGTAGTTTGTCTCTATGAAATGTAACCAGGCACCTTCTTGTCCAGTAGTTTGTCTCTGTAAAATGTAACCAGACACCTTCCTTTCCAGTAGTTTGTTTCTGTAAAATGGAACCAGACACTTTCCTGTCCTGTAGTTTGACTTTGTGAAATGGAACCAGACACCTTCCTGTCCAGTAGTTTGTCTCTGTAAAATGGAACCAGACACCTTCCTCTCCAGTAGTTTG
Source organism: Telmatherina bonti (assembly GCF_933228915.1). Lineage (NCBI taxonomy): Eukaryota > Metazoa > Chordata > Actinopteri > Atheriniformes > Telmatherinidae > Telmatherina > Telmatherina bonti. The sequence continues at coordinate 5,417,267 of NC_136626.1, read as the reverse complement.
TCTCTGTTAAATGGAACCAGACACCTTCCTGTCCAGTAGTTTGTCTAATTTTTTATTTATTTATTTAATATTTCATAAAATGATAATTTCTATTTAAATTTTTATCTCCATTGATAGTTTTTTTTTTTTTTTTTAAAATATTAACAATATGTTTGAATTTTTAAATTAAATTCAAACTATTTATTGATTTATTCATTCGTGAAATTATAAATTTTTTAATACTTACAGTCCATGCAGACAGTCAGACCTACCCTTTCTTAGTGATATTATTAAAAAAAACAACTTCCTGACACTAAATAAGTGTTCTGGTGTGGACCCATATCCCTGCGATGGACTGGCGAGCTATCCAGGGAGGACCCCGCCTCTCACCCAAAGGCTTCTGGGATAGGCTCAGCTCCTCAGCAACCCTTGATCGGATTAGGCGGTTCACATAATGAATGAATAATGTGGAGCAGGCGCTCTTGCTTAGTTCTTACATGGCATCTGTTCCGATTGCTGCAACATTTCAGTCCTGGTTCTACTGGATCCCAGTGCTAGACCATAACGTCTTACCAGACCGGCTGGAAGACCAGGCCGGACTCGATGCCTCGATGTCTCTATGAAATGGAACCAGACACCTTCCCATCCAGTAGTTTGTCTCTATGAAATGGAACCAGGCACCTTCCTGTCCAGTAGTTTGTCTCTATGAAATGGAACCAGACACTTTCCTGTCCAGTAGTTTGTCTCTGTAAAATGGAACCAGACACCTTCCTGTCAGTAGTTTGTCTCTGTGAAATGGAACAAGACACTTTCCCATCCAGTAGTTTGTCTCTATGAAATGGAACAAGACACTTTTCTGTCCAGTAGTTTGTCTCTATGAAATGGAACCAGGCACCTTCCTGTCCAGTAGTTTGTCTCTATGAAATGGAACCAGACACCTTCCTGTCCAGTAGTTTGTCTCTGTGAAATGGAACCAGACAGCTTGCTCTCCAGTAGTTTTTCCCCATGAAATGGAACCAGGCACCTTCCTGTCCAGTAGTTTGTCCATGTGAAATGGAACCAGACACCTTCCTGTCCAGTAGTTTTTCTATGAAATGGAACCAGGCACCTTCCTGTCCAGTAGTTTGTCACTATGAAATGGAACCAGACACCTTCCTGTCCAGTAGTTTTTCTCTGTAAAATGGAACCAGACACCTTCCTGTCCAGTAGTTTGTCACTATGAAATGGAACCAGACACCTTCCTGTCCAGTAGTTTGTCTCTGTCAAATGGAACCAGACACCTTCCTGTCCAGTAGTTTGTCTCTGTGAAATGGAACCAGACACCTTCCTGTCCAGTAGTTTCTCTATGAAATGTAACCAGGCACCTTCTTGTCCAGTAGTTTGTCTCTGTAAAATGTAACGAGACACCTTCCTGTCCAGTAGTTTGACTCTGTGAAACGGAACCAGACACCTTCCTGTCCAGTAGTTTGTCTTTGTAAAATGGAACCAGACACCTTCCTCTCCAGTAGTTTGTCTCTGTGAAATGGAACCAGACACCTTCCTGTCCAGTAGTTTGTCTAATTTTTATTCATTTATTTAATATTTTATAAAATGATAATTTCTATTGACATTTTTATCTCCATTGATAGTTTAAAAAAAAAAAAAAAAAAAAGAACAATATGTTTGAATTTTTAAATTAAATTCAAACTATTTATTGATTTATTCATTCGTGAAATTATAAATTTTTTAATACTTACAGTCCATGCAGACAGTCAGACCTACCCTTTCTTGTGATATTATTAAAAAAAACAACTTCCTGACACTAAATAAGTGTTCTGGTGTGGACCCATATCCCTGCGATGGACTGGCGAGCTATCCAGGGAGGACCCCGCGTCTCACCCAAAGGCTTCTGGGATAGGCTCAGCTCCTCAGCAACCCTTGATCGGATTAGGCGGTTCAGATAATGAATGAATAATGTGGACCAGGCGCTCTTGCTTAGGTCTTACATGGCATCTGTTCCGATTGCTGCAACATTTCAGTCCTGGTTCTACTGGATCCCAGTGCTAGACCATAACGTCTTACCAGACCGGCTGGAAGACCAGGCCGGACTCGATGCCTCGATGTCTCTATGAAATGGAACCAGACACCTTCCCATCCAGTAGTTTGTCTCTATGAAATGGAACCAGGCACCTTCCTGTCCAGTAGTTTGTCTCTATGAAATGGAACCAGACACTTTCCTGTCCAGTAGTTTGTCTCTGTAAAATGGAACCAGACACCTTCCTGTCAGTAGTTTGTCTCTGTGAAATGGAACAAGACACTTTCCCATCCAGTAGTTTGTCTCTATGAAATGGAACAAGACACTTTTCTGTCCAGTAGTTTGTCTCTATGAAATGGAACCAGGCACCTTCCTGTCCAGTAGTTTGTCTCTATGAAATGGAACCAGACACCTTCCTGTCCAGTAGTTTGTCTCTGTGAAATGGAACCAGACAGCTTGCTCTCCAGTAGTTTTTCCCCATGAAATGGAACCAGGCACCTTCCTGTCCAGTAGTTTGTCCATGTGAAATGGAACCAGACACCTTCCTGTCCAGTAGTTTTTCTATGAAATGGAACCAGGCACCTTCCTGTCCAGTAGTTTGTCACTATGAAATGGAACCAGACACCTTCCTGTCCAGTAGTTTTTCTCTGTAAAATGGAACCAGACACCTTCCTGTCCAGTAGTTTGTCACTATGAAATGGAACCAGACACCTTCCTGTCCAGTAGTTTGTCTCTGTCAAATGGAACCAGACACCTTCCTGTCCAGTAGTTTGTCTCTGTGAAATGGAACCAGACACCTTCCTGTCCAGTAGTTTCTCTATGAAATGTAACCAGGCACCTTCTTGTCCAGTAGTTTGTCTCTGTAAAATGTAACGAGACACCTTCCTGTCCAGTAGTTTGACTCTGTGAAACGGAACCAGACACCTTCCTGTCCAGTAGTTTGTCTTTGTAAAATGGAACCAGACACCTTCCTCTCCAGTAGTTTGTCTCTGTGAAATGGAACCAGACACCTTCCTGTCCAGTAGTTTGTCTAATTTTTATTCATTTATTTAATATTTTATAAAATGATAATTTCTATTGACATTTTTATCTCCATTGATAGTTTAAAAAAAAAAAAAAAAAAAAGAACAATATGTTTGAATTTTTAAATTAAATTCAAACTATTTATTGATTTATTCATTCGTGAAATTATAAATTTTTTAATACTTACAGTCCATGCAGACAGTCAGACCTACCCTTTCTTGTGATATTATTAAAAAAAACAACTTCCTGACACTAAATAAGTGTTCTGGTGTGGACCCATATCCCTGCGATGGACTGGCGAGCTATCCAGGGAGGACCCCGCGTCTCACCCAAAGGCTTCTGGGATAGGCTCAGCTCCTCAGCAACCCTTGATCGGATTAGGCGGTTCAGATAATGAATGAATAATGTGGACCAGGCGCTCTTGCTTAGGTCTTACATGGCATCTGTTCCGATTGCTGCAACATTTCAGTCCTGGTTCTACTGGATCCCAGTGCTAGACCATAACGTCTTACCAGACCGGCTGGAAGACCAGGCCGGACTCGATGCCTCGATGTCTCTATGAAATGGAACCAGACACCTTCCCATCCAGTAGTTTGTCTCTATGAAATGGAACCAGGCACCTTCCTGTCCAGTAGTTTGTCTCTATGAAATGGAACCAGACACTTTCCTGTCCAGTAGTTTGTCTCTGTAAAATGGAACCAGACACCTTCCTGTCAGTAGTTTGTCTCTGTGAAATGGAACAAGACACTTTCCCATCCAGTAGTTTGTCTCTATGAAATGGAACAAGACACTTTCCCATCCAGTAGTTTGTCTCTGTGAAATGGAACCAGACACCTTCCTGTCCAGCAGTTTGTCTCTATGAAATGTAACCAGGCACCTTCTTGTCCAGAAGTTTGTCTCTGTAAAATGTAACCAGACACCTTCCTGTCCAGTAGTTTGTCTCTGTGGAATGGAACCAGACACCTTCCTGTCCAGTAGTTTGTCTGTGTAAAATGGAACCAGACACCTTCCCATCCATTAGTTTGTCACTATGAAATGAAACAAGACACTTTTCTGTCCAGTAGTTTGTCACTGTGAAATGGAACCAGACACCTTCCTGTCCAGTAGTTTGTCTCTGTGAAATGGAACCAGACACCTTCCTGTCCAGTAGCTTTTCCTCTATGAAATGGAACCAGGCACCTTCTTGTCTAGTAGTTTGTCTCGAGGAAATGGAACCAGACACCTTCCCATCCATTAGTTTGTCACTATGAAATGAAACAAGACACCTTCCTGTCCAGTAGTTTGTCTCTGTGAAATGGAACCAGACACTTTCCTGTCCAGTAGTTTGTCTCTGTGAAATGAAACAAGACACTTTTCTGTCCAGTAGTTTTTCTCTATGAAATGGAACCAGGCACCTTCTTGTCTAGTAGTTTGTCTCGAGGAAATGGAACCAGACACCTTCCCATCCATTAGTTTGTCACTATGAAATGAAACAAGACACCTTCCTGTCCAGTAGTTTTTCTCTGTGAAATGGAACCAGACACTTTCCTGTCCAGTAGTTTGTCTCTGTGAAATGAAACAAGACACTTTTCTGTCCAGTAGTTTTTCTCTATGAAATGGAACCAGGCACCTTCCTGTCTAGTAGTTTGTCTCGAGGAAATGGAACCAGACACCTTCCCATCCATTAGTTTGTCACTATGAAATGAAACATGACACTTTTGTGTCCAGTAGTTTGTCTCTGTCAAATGGAACCGGACACCTTCCTGTCCAGTAGTTTGTCTCTGTGAAATGGAACCAGACACCTTCCGTCCAGTAGCTTTTCCTCTATGAAATGGAACCAGGCACCTTCTTGTCTAGTAGTTTGTCTCGAGAAAATGGAACCAGACACCTTCCCATCCATTAGTTTGTCACTAAGAAATGAAACAAGACACCTTCCTGTCCAGTAGTTTGTCTCTATGAAATGGAACCAGAGACCTTCCCATCCATTAGTTTGTCACTATGAAATGAAACAAGACACTTTTCTGTCCAGTAGTTTGTCTCTATGAAATGGAACCAGGCACCTTCCTGTCCAGTAGTTTGTCTCTGTAAAATGGAACCAGACACCTTCCTGTCCAGTAGTTTGTCTCTGTGAAATGGAACCAGACACTTTCCTGTCCAGTAGTTTTTTTTCTATGAAATGGAACCAGGCACCTTCATGTCCAGTAGTTTGTCACTATGAAATGGAACCAGACACCTTCCTGTCCAGTAGTTTTTCTCTGTAAAATGGAACCAGACACCTTCCTGTCCAGTAGTTTGTCTCTATGAAATGTAACCAGGCACCTTCTTGTCCAGTAGTTTGTCTCTGTAAAATGTAACCAGACACCTTCCTTTCCAGTAGTTTGTTTCTGTAAAATGGAACCAGACACTTTCCTGTCCTGTAGTTTGACTTTGTGAAATGGAACCAGACACCTTCCTGTCCAGTAGTTTGTCTCTGTAAAATGGAACCAGACACCTTCCTCTCCAGTAGTTTGTCTCTGTTAAATGGAACCAGACACCTTCCTGTCCAGTAGTTTGTCTAATTTTTTATTTATTTATTTAATATTTCATAAAATGATAATTTCTATTTAAATTTTTATCTCCATTGATAGTTTTTTTTTTTTTTTTTTAAATATTAACAATATGTTTGAATTTTTAAATTAAATTCAAACTATTTATTGATTTATTCATTCGTGAAATTATAAATTTTTTAATACTTACAGTCCATGCAGACAGTCAGACCTACCCTTTCTTAGTGATATTATTAAAAAAAACAACTTCCTGACACTAAATAAGTGTTCTGGTGTGGACCCATATCCCTGCGATGGACTGGCGAGCTATCCAGGGAGGACCCCGCCTCTCACCCAAAGGCTTCTGGGATAGGCTCAGCTCCTCAGCAACCCTTGATCGGATTAGGCGGTTCACATAATGAATGAATAATGTGGAGCAGGCGCTCTTGCTTAGTTCTTACATGGCATCTGTTCCGATTGCTGCAACATTTCAGTCCTGGTTCTACTGGATCCCAGTGCTAGACCATAACGTCTTACCAGACCGGCTGGAAGACCAGGCCGGACTCGATGCCTCGATGTCTCTATGAAATGGAACCAGACACCTTCCCATCCAGTAGTTTGTCTCTATGAAATGGAACCAGGCACCTTCCTGTCCAGTAGTTTGTCTCTATGAAATGGAACCAGACACTTTCCTGTCCAGTAGTTTGTCTCTGTAAAATGGAACCAGACACCTTCCTGTCAGTAGTTTGTCTCTGTGAAATGGAACAAGACACTTTCCCATCCAGTAGTTTGTCTCTATGAAATGGAACAAGACACTTTTCTGTCCAGTAGTTTGTCTCTATGAAATGGAACCAGGCACCTTCCTGTCCAGTAGTTTGTCTCTATGAAATGGAACCAGACACCTTCCTGTCCAGTAGTTTGTCTCTGTGAAATGGAACCAGACAGCTTGCTCTCCAGTAGTTTTTCCCCATGAAATGGAACCAGGCACCTTCCTGTCCAGTAGTTTGTCCATGTGAAATGGAACCAGACACCTTCCTGTCCAGTAGTTTTTCTATGAAATGGAACCAGGCACCTTCCTGTCCAGTAGTTTGTCACTATGAAATGGAACCAGACACCTTCCTGTCCAGTAGTTTTTCTCTGTAAAATGGAACCAGACACCTTCCTGTCCAGTAGTTTGTCACTATGAAATGGAACCAGACACCTTCCTGTCCAGTAGTTTGTCTCTGTCAAATGGAACCAGACACCTTCCTGTCCAGTAGTTTGTCTCTGTGAAATGGAACCAGACACCTTCCTGTCCAGTAGTTTCTCTATGAAATGTAACCAGGCACCTTCTTGTCCAGTAGTTTGTCTCTGTAAAATGTAACGAGACACCTTCCTGTCCAGTAGTTTGACTCTGTGAAACGGAACCAGACACCTTCCTGTCCAGTAGTTTGTCTTTGTAAAATGGAACCAGACACCTTCCTCTCCAGTAGTTTGTCTCTGTGAAATGGAACCAGACACCTTCCTGTCCAGTAGTTTGTCTAATTTTTATTCATTTATTTAATATTTTATAAAATGATAATTTCTATTGACATTTTTATCTCCATTGATAGTTTAAAAAAAAAAAAAAAAAAAAGAACAATATGTTTGAATTTTTAAATTAAATTCAAACTATTTATTGATTTATTCATTCGTGAAATTATAAATTTTTTAATACTTACAGTCCATGCAGACAGTCAGACCTACCCTTTCTTGTGATATTATTAAAAAAAACAACTTCCTGACACTAAATAAGTGTTCTGGTGTGGACCCATATCCCTGCGATGGACTGGCGAGCTATCCAGGGAGGACCCCGCGTCTCACCCAAAGGCTTCTGGGATAGGCTCAGCTCCTCAGCAACCCTTGATCGGATTAGGCGGTTCAGATAATGAATGAATAATGTGGACCAGGCGCTCTTGCTTAGGTCTTACATGGCATCTGTTCCGATTGCTGCAACATTTCAGTCCTGGTTCTACTGGATCCCAGTGCTAGACCATAACGTCTTACCAGACCGGCTGGAAGACCAGGCCGGACTCGATGCCTCGATGTCTCTATGAAATGGAACCAGACACCTTCCCATCCAGTAGTTTGTCTCTATGAAATGGAACCAGGCACCTTCCTGTCCAGTAGTTTGTCTCTATGAAATGGAACCAGACACTTTCCTGTCCAGTAGTTTGTCTCTGTAAAATGGAACCAGACACCTTCCTGTCAGTAGTTTGTCTCTGTGAAATGGAACAAGACACTTTCCCATCCAGTAGTTTGTCTCTATGAAATGGAACAAGACACTTTTCTGTCCAGTAGTTTGTCTCTATGAAATGGAACCAGGCACCTTCCTGTCCAGTAGTTTGTCTCTATGAAATGGAACCAGACACCTTCCTGTCCAGTAGTTTGTCTCTGTGAAATGGAACCAGACAGCTTGCTCTCCAGTAGTTTTTCCCCATGAAATGGAACCAGGCACCTTCCTGTCCAGTAGTTTGTCCATGTGAAATGGAACCAGACACCTTCCTGTCCAGTAGTTTTTCTATGAAATGGAACCAGGCACCTTCCTGTCCAGTAGTTTGTCACTATGAAATGGAACCAGACACCTTCCTGTCCAGTAGTTTTTCTCTGTAAAATGGAACCAGACACCTTCCTGTCCAGTAGTTTGTCACTATGAAATGGAACCAGACACCTTCCTGTCCAGTAGTTTGTCTCTGTCAAATGGAACCAGACACCTTCCTGTCCAGTAGTTTGTCTCTGTGAAATGGAACCAGACACCTTCCTGTCCAGTAGTTTCTCTATGAAATGTAACCAGGCACCTTCTTGTCCAGTAGTTTGTCTCTGTAAAATGTAACGAGACACCTTCCTGTCCAGTAGTTTGACTCTGTGAAACGGAACCAGACACCTTCCTGTCCAGTAGTTTGTCTTTGTAAAATGGAACCAGACACCTTCCTCTCCAGTAGTTTGTCTCTGTGAAATGGAACCAGACACCTTCCTGTCCAGTAGTTTGTCTAATTTTTATTCATTTATTTAATATTTTATAAAATGATAATTTCTATTGACATTTTTATCTCCATTGATAGTTTAAAAAAAAAAAAAAAAAAAAGAACAATATGTTTGAATTTTTAAATTAAATTCAAACTATTTATTGATTTATTCATTCGTGAAATTATAAATTTTTTAATACTTACAGTCCATGCAGACAGTCAGACCTACCCTTTCTTGTGATATTATTAAAAAAAACAACTTCCTGACACTAAATAAGTGTTCTGGTGTGGACCCATATCCCTGCGATGGACTGGCGAGCTATCCAGGGAGGACCCCGCGTCTCACCCAAAGGCTTCTGGGATAGGCTCAGCTCCTCAGCAACCCTTGATCGGATTAGGCGGTTCAGATAATGAATGAATAATGTGGACCAGGCGCTCTTGCTTAGGTCTTACATGGCATCTGTTCCGATTGCTGCAACATTTCAGTCCTGGTTCTACTGGATCCCAGTGCTAGACCATAACGTCTTACCAGACCGGCTGGAAGACCAGGCCGGACTCGATGCCTCGATGTCTCTATGAAATGGAACCAGACACCTTCCCATCCAGTAGTTTGTCTCTATGAAATGGAACCAGGCACCTTCCTGTCCAGTAGTTTGTCTCTATGAAATGGAACCAGACACTTTCCTGTCCAGTAGTTTGTCTCTGTAAAATGGAACCAGACACCTTCCTGTCAGTAGTTTGTCTCTGTGAAATGGAACAAGACACTTTCCCATCCAGTAGTTTGTCTCTATGAAATGGAACAAGACACTTTCCCATCCAGTAGTTTGTCTCTGTGAAATGGAACCAGACACCTTCCTGTCCAGCAGTTTGTCTCTATGAAATGTAACCAGGCACCTTCTTGTCCAGAAGTTTGTCTCTGTAAAATGTAACCAGACACCTTCCTGTCCAGTAGTTTGTCTCTGTGGAATGGAACCAGACACCTTCCTGTCCAGTAGTTTGTCTGTGTAAAATGGAACCAGACACTTTCCTCTCCAGTAGTTTGTCTCTGTGAAATGGAACCAGACACCTTCCCATCCAGTAGTTTGTCTAATTTTTATTCATTTATTTAATATTTCATAAAATGATAATTTCTATTGAAATTTTTATCTCCATTTATAGTTTAAAAAAAAAAAAAAAATTAACAATATGTTTGAATTTTTAAATTAAATTCAAACTATTTATTGATTTATTCATTCGTGAAATTATAAATTTTTTAATACTTACAGTCCATGCAGACAGTCAGACCTACCCTTTCTTAGTGATATTATTAAAAAAAACAACTTCCTGACACTAAATAAGTGTTCTGGTGTGGACCCATATCCCTGCGATGGACTGGCGAGCTATCCAGGGAGGACCCCGCGTCTCACCCAAAGGCTTCTGGGATAGGCTCAGCTCCTCAGCAACCCTTGATCGGATTAGGCGGTTCAGATAATGAATGAATAATGTGGAGCAGGCGCTCTTGCTTAGTTCTTACATGGCATCTGTTCCGATTGCTGCAACATTTCAGTCCTGGTTCTACTGGATCCCAGTGCTAGACCATAACGTCTTACCAGACCGGCTGGAAGACCAGGCCGGACTCGATGCCTCGATGTCTCTATGAAATGGAACAAGACACTTTCCTGTCCAGTAGTTTGTCACTATGAAATGGAACCAGACACCTTCCCATCCATTAGTTTGTCACTATGAAATGGAACCAGACACCTTCCCATCCAGTAGTTTGTCTCTATGAAATGGAACCAGGCACCTTCCTGTCCAGTAGTTTGTCTCTATGAAATGGAACCAGACACTTTCCTGTCCAGTAGTTTGTCACTATGAAATGGAACCAGACACCTTCCCATCCATTAGTTTGTCACTATGAAATGGAACCAGACACCTTCTCATCCAGTAGTTTGTCTCTATGAAATGGAACCAGGCACCTTCCTGTCCAGTAGTTTGTCACTATGAAATGGAACCAGACACTTTCCTGTCCAGTAGTTTGTCACTATGAAATGGAACCAGACACCTTCCCATCCATTAGTTTGTCACTATGAAATGGAACCAGACACCTTCCCATCCATTAGTTTGTCACTATGAAATGGAACAAGACACTTTCCTGTCCAGTAGTTTGTCTCTATGAAATGGAACAAGACACTTTCCCATCCAGTAGTTTGTCTCTGTGAAATGGAACCAGACACCTTCCTGTCCAGTAGTTTGTCTCTGTGAAATGGAACCAGACACCTTCCTGTCCAGTAGTTTGTCTCTATGAAATGTAACCAGGCACCTTCTTGTCCAGTAGTTTGTCTCTGTAAAATGTAACCAGACACCTTCCTGTCCAGTAGTTTGTTTCTGTGAAATGGAACGAGACACTTTCCTGTCCAGTAGTTTGACTCTGTGAAATGGAACCAGACACTTTCCTCTCCAGTAGTTTGTCTCTGTAAAATGGAACCAGACACCTTCCTCTCCAGTAGTTTGTCTCTATGAAATGGAACCAGACACCTTCCCATCCATTAGTTTGTCACTATGAAATGGAACCAGACACCTTCCCATCCAGTAGTTTGTCTCTATGAAATGGAACCAGGCACCTTCCTGTCCAGTAGTTTGTCTCTATGAAATGGAACCAGACACTTTCCTGTCCAGTAGTTTGTCACTATGAAATGGAACCAGACACCTTCCCATCCATTAGTTTGTCACTGTGAAATGGAACCAGACACCTTCCTGTCCAGTAGTTTGTCTAATTTTTATTCATTTATTTAATATTTTATAAAATGATAATTTCTATTGACATTTTTATCTCCATTGATAGTTTAAAAAAAAAAAAAAATAAATGAACAATATGTTTGAATTTTTAAATTAAATTCAAACTATTTATTGATTTATTCATTCGTGAAATTATAAATTTTTTAATACTTACAGTCCATGCAGACAGTCAGACCTACCCTTTCTTGTGATATTATTAAAAAAAACAACTTCCTGACACTAAATAAGTGTTCTGGTGTGGACCCATATCCCTGCGATGGACTGGCGAGCTATCCAGGGAGGACCCCGCGTCTCACCCAAAGGCTTCTGGGATAGGCTCAGCTCCTCAGCAACCCTTGATCGGATTAGGCGGTTCAGATAATGAATGAATAATGTGGAGCAGGCGCTCTTGCTTAGGTCTTACATGGCATCTGTTCCGATTGCTGCAACATTTCAGTCCTGGTTCTACTGGATCCCAGTGCTAGACCATAACGTCTTACCAGACCGGCTGGAAGACCAGGCCGGACTCGATGCCTCGATGTCTCTATGAAATGGAACCAGACACCTTCCCATCCAGTAGTTTGTCTCTATGAAATGGAACCAGGCACCTTCCTGTCCAGTAGTTTGTCTCTATGAAATGGAACCAGACACTTTCCTGTCCAGTAGTTTGTCTCTGTAAAATGGAACCAGACACCTTCCTGTCAGTAGTTTGTCTCTGTGAAATGGAACAAGACACTTTCCCATCCAGTAGTTTGTCTCTATGAAATGGAACAAGACACTTTCCCATCCAGTAGTTTGTCTCTGTGAAATGGAACCAGACACCTTCCTGTCCAGCAGTTTGTCTCTATGAAATGTAACCAGGCACCTTCTTGTCCAGTAGTTTGTCTCTGTAAAATGTAACCAGACACCTTCCTGTCCAGTAGTTTGTCTCTGTCAAATGGAACCAGACACCTTCCTGTCCAGTAGTTTGTCTCTGTGAAATGGAACCAGACACCTTCCTGTCCAGTAGTTTGTCTGTGTAAAATGGAACCAGACACTTTCCTCTCCAGTAGTTTGTCTCTGTGAAATGGAACCAGACACCTTCCCATCCAGTAGTTTGTCTAATTTTTATTCATTTATTTAATATTTCATAAAATGATCATTTCTATTGAAATTTTTATCTCCATTTATAGTTTAAAAAAAAAAAAAAAAAAATTAACAATATGTTTGAATTTTTAAATTAAATTCAAACTATTTATTGATTTATTCATTCGTGAAATTATAAATTTTTTAATACTTACAGTCCATGCAGACAGTCAGACCTACCCTTTCTTAGTGATATTATTAAAAAAAACAACTTCCTGACACTAAATAAGTGTTCTGGTGTGGACCCATATCCCTGCGATGGACTGGCGAGCTATCCAGGGAGGACCCCGCGTCTCACCCAAAGGCTTCTGGGATAGGCTCAGCTCCTCAGCAACCCTTGATCGGATTAGGCGGTTCAGATAATGAATGAATAATGTGGAGCAGGCGCTCTTGCTTAGTTCTTACATGGCATCTGTTCCGATTGCTGCAACATTTCAGTCCTGGTTCTACTGGATCCCAGTGCTAGACCATAACGTCTTACCAGACCGGCTGGAAGACCAGGCCGGACTCGATGCCTCGATGTCTCTATGAAATGGAACAAGACACTTTCCTGTCCAGTAGTTTGTCACTATGAAATGGAACCAGACACCTTCCCATCCATTAGTTTGTCACTATGAAATGGAACCAGACACCTTCCCATCCAGTAGTTTGTCTCTATGAAATGGAACCAGGCACCTTCCTGTCCAGTAGTTTGTCTCTATGAAATGGAACCAGACACTTTCCTGTCCAGTAGTTTGTCACTATGAAATGGAACCAGACACCTTCCCATCCATTAGTTTGTCACTATGAAATGGAACCAGACACCTTCTCATCCAGTAGTTTGTCTCTGTGAAATGGAACCAGACACCTTCCTGTCCAGCAGTTTGTCTCTATGAAATGGAACCAGGCACCTTCTTGTCCAGTAGTTTGTCTCTGTAAAATGTAACCAGACACCTTCCTGTCCAGTAGTTTGTCTCTGTCAAATGGAACCAGACACCTTCCTGTCCAGTAGTTTGTCTCTGTGAAATGGAACCAGACACCTTCCTGTCCAGTAGTTTGTCTGTGTAAAATGGAACCAGACACCTTCCTCTCCAGTAGTTTGTCTCTATGAAATGGAACCAGACACCTTCCCATCCATTAGTTTGTCACTATGAAATGGAACCAGACACCTTCCCATCCAGTAGTTTGTCTCTATGAAATGGAACCAGGCACCTTCCTGTCCAGTAGTTTGTCTCTATGAAATGGAACCAGACACTTTCCTGTCCAGTAGTTTGTCACTATGAAATGGAACCAGACACCTTCCCATCCATTAGTTTGTCACTGTGAAATGGAACCAGACACCTTCCTGTCCAGTAGTTTGTCTAATTTTTATTCATTTATTTAATATTTTATAAAATGATAATTTCTATTGACATTTTTATCTCCATTGATAGTTTAAAAAAAAAAAAAAATAAATGAACAATATGTTTGAATTTTTAAATTAAATTCAAACTATTTATTGATTTATTCATTCGTGAAATTATAAATTTTTTAATACTTACAGTCCATGCAGACAGTCAGACCTACCCTTTCTTGTGATATTATTAAAAAAAACAACTTCCTGACACTAAATAAGTGTTCTGGTGTGGACCCATATCCCTGCGATGGACTGGCGAGCTATCCAGGGAGGACCCCGCGTCTCACCCAAAGGCTTCTGGGATAGGCTCAGCTCCTCAGCAACCCTTGATCGGATTAGGCGGTTCAGATAATGAATGAATAATGTGGAGCAGGCGCTCTTGCTTAGGTCTTACATGGCATCTGTTCCGATTGCTGCAACATTTCAGTCCTGGTTCTACTGGATCCCAGTGCTAGACCATAACGTCTTACCAGACCGGCTGGAAGACCAGGCCGGACTCGATGCCTCGATGTCTCTATGAAATGGAACCAGACACCTTCCCATCCAGTAGTTTGTCTCTATGAAATGGAACCAGGCACCTTCCTGTCCAGTAGTTTGTCTCTATGAAATGGAACCAGACACTTTCCTGTCCAGTAGTTTGTCTCTGTAAAATGGAACCAGACACCTTCCTGTCAGTAGTTTGTCTCTGTGAAATGGAACAAGACACTTTCCCATCCAGTAGTTTGTCTCTATGAAATGGAACAAGACACTTTCCCATCCAGTAGTTTGTCTCTGTGAAATGGAACCAGACACCTTCCTGTCCAGCAGTTTGTCTCTATGAAATGTAACCAGGCACCTTCTTGTCCAGTAGTTTGTCTCTGTAAAATGTAACCAGACACCTTCCTGTCCAGTAGTTTGTCTCTGTCAAATGGAACCAGACACCTTCCTGTCCAGTAGTTTGTCTCTGTGAAATGGAACCAGACACCTTCCTGTCCAGTAGTTTGTCTGTGTAAAATGGAACCAGACACTTTCCTCTCCAGTAGTTTGTCTCTGTGAAATGGAACCAGACACCTTCCCATCCAGTAGTTTGTCTAATTTTTATTCATTTATTTAATATTTCATAAAATGATCATTTCTATTGAAATTTTTATCTCCATTTATAGTTTAAAAAAAAAAAAAAAAAAATTAACAATATGTTTGAATTTTTAAATTAAATTCAAACTATTTATTGATTTATTCATTCGTGAAATTATAAATTTTTTAATACTTACAGTCCATGCAGACAGTCAGACCTACCCTTTCTTAGTGATATTATTAAAAAAAACAACTTCCTGACACTAAATAAGTGTTCTGGTGTGGACCCATATCCCTGCGATGGACTGGCGAGCTATCCAGGGAGGACCCCGCGTCTCACCCAAAGGCTTCTGGGATAGGCTCAGCTCCTCAGCAACCCTTGATCGGATTAGGCGGTTCAGATAATGAATGAATAATGTGGAGCAGGCGCTCTTGCTTAGTTCTTACATGGCATCTGTTCCGATTGCTGCAACATTTCAGTCCTGGTTCTACTGGATCCCAGTGCTAGACCATAACGTCTTACCAGACCGGCTGGAAGACCAGGCCGGACTCGATGCCTCGATGTCTCTATGAAATGGAACAAGACACTTTCCTGTCCAGTAGTTTGTCACTATGAAATGGAACCAGACACCTTCCCATCCATTAGTTTGTCACTATGAAATGGAACCAGACACCTTCCCATCCAGTAGTTTGTCTCTATGAAATGGAACCAGGCACCTTCCTGTCCAGTAGTTTGTCTCTATGAAATGGAACCAGACACTTTCCTGTCCAGTAGTTTGTCACTATGAAATGGAACCAGACACCTTCCCATCCATTAGTTTGTCACTATGAAATGGAACCAGACACCTTCTCATCCAGTAGTTTGTCTCTGTGAAATGGAACCAGACACCTTCCTGTCCAGCAGTTTGTCTCTATGAAATGGAACCAGGCACCTTCTTGTCCAGTAGTTTGTCTCTGTAAAATGTAACCAGACACCTTCCTGTCCAGTAGTTTGTCTCTGTCAAATGGAACCAGACACCTTCCTGTCCAGTAGTTTGTCTCTGTGAAATGGAACCAGACACCTTCCTGTCCAGTAGTTTGTCTGTGTAAAATGGAACCAGACACTTTCCTCTCCAGTAGTTTGTCTCTGTGAAATGGAACCAGACACCTTCCCATCCAGTAGTTTGTCTAATTTTTATTCATTTATTTAATATTTCATAAAATGATCATTTCTATTGAAATTTTTATCTTCATTTATAGTTTAAAAAAAAAAAAAAAAAAAAGAACAATATGTTTGAATTTTTAAATTAAATTCAAACTATTTATTGATTTATTCATTCGTGAAATTATAAATTTTTTAATACTTACAGTCCATGCAGACAGTCAGACCTACCCTTTCTTAGTGATATTATTAAAAAAAACAACTTCCTGACACTAAATAAGTGTTCTGGTGTGGACCCATATCCCTGCGATGGACTGGCGAGCTATCCAGGGAGGACCCCGCGTCTCACCCAAAGGCTTCTGGGATAGGCTCAGCTCCTCAGCAACCCTTGATCGGATTAGGCGGTTCAGATAATGAATGAATAATGTGGAGCAGGCGCTCTTGCTTAGGTCTTACATGGCATCTGTTCCGATTGCTGCAACATTTCAGTCCTGGTTCTACTGGATCCCAGTGCTAGACCATAACGTCTTACCAGACCGGCTGGAAGACCAGGCCGGACTCGATGCCTCGATGTCTCTATGAAATGGAACAAGACACTTTCCTGTCCAGTAGTTTGTCACTATGAAATGGAACCAGACACCTTCCCATCCATTAGTTTGTCACTATGAAATGGAACCAGACACCTTCCCATCCAGTAGTTTGTCTCTATGAAATGGAACCAGGCACCTTCCTGTCCAGTAGTTTGTCTCTATGAAATGGAACCAGACACTTTCCTGTCCAGTAGTTTGTCACTATGAAATGGAACCAGACACCTTCCCATCCATTAGTTTGTCACTATGAAATGGAACCAGACACCTTCTCATCCAGTAGTTTGTCTCTATGAAATGGAACCAGGCACCTTCCTGTCCAGTAGTTTGTCACTATGAAATGTAACCAGACACTTTCCTGTCCAGTAGTTTGTCACTATGAAATGGAACCAGACACCTTCCCATCCATTAGTTTGTCACTATGAAATGGAACCAGACACCTTCCCATCCATTAGTTTGTCACTATGAAATGGAACAAGACACTTTCCTGTCCAGTAGTTTGTCTCTATGAAATGGAACAAGACACTTTCCCATCCAGTAGTTTGTCTCTGTGAAATGGAACCAGACACCTTCCTGTCCAGTAGTTTGTCTCTGTGAAATGGAACCAGACACCTTCCTGTCCAGTAGTTTGTCTCTATGAAATGTAACCAGGCACCTTCTTGTCCAGTAGTTTGTCTCTGTAAAATGTAACCAGACACCTTCCTGTCCAGTAGTTTGTTTCTGTGAAATGGAACGAGACACTTTCCTGTCCAGTAGTTTGACTCTGTGAAATGGAACCAGACACTTTCCTCTCCAGTAGTTTGTCTCTGTAAAATGGAACCAGACACCTTCCTCTCCAGTAGTTTGTCTCTATGAAATGGAACCAGACACCTTCCCATCCATTAGTTTGTCACTATGAAATGGAACCAGACACCTTCCCATCCAGTAGTTTGTCTCTATGAAATGGAACCAGGCACCTTCCTGTCCAGTAGTTTGTCTCTATGAAATGGAACCAGACACTTTCCTGTCCAGTAGTTTGTCACTATGAAATGGAACCAGACACCTTCCCATCCATTAGTTTGTCACTATGAAATGGAACCAGACACCTTCTCATCCAGTAGTTTGTCTCTATGAAATGGAACCAGGCACCTTCCTGTCCAGTAGTTTGTCACTATGAAATGTAACCAGACACTTTCCTGTCCAGTAGTTTGTCACTATGAAATGGAACCAGACACCTTCCCATCCATTAGTTTGTCACTATGAAATGGAACCAGACACCTTCCCATCCATTAGTTTGTCACTATGAAATGGAACAAGACACTTTCCTGTCCAGTAGTTTGTCTCTATGAAATGGAACAAGACACTTTCCCATCCAGTAGTTTGTCTCTGTGAAATGGAACCAGACACCTTCCTGTCCAGTAGTTTGTCTCTGTGAAATGGAACCAGACACCTTCCTGTCCAGTAGTTTGTCTCTATGAAATGGAACCAGACACTTTCCTGTCCAGTAGTTTGTCTCTGTGAAATGGAACCAGACACCTTCCTGTCCAGCAGTTTGTCTCTATGAAATGTAACCAGGCACCTTCTTGTCCAGTAGTTTGTCTCTGTAAAATGTAACCAGACACCTTCCTGTCCAGTAGTTTTTCCGTGTGAAATGGAACCAGACACTTTCCAGTACAGTAGTTTGTCTCCATGAAATGGAACCAGACACTTTCCTGTCCAGTAGTTTGTCTCTGTGAAATGGAACCAGTCACTTTCCTGTCCAGTAGTTTGTCTCTGAAATGGAACCAGACACCTTCCCATCCAGTAGTTTGTCCCTATGAAATGGAACCAGACACCTTCCTGTCCAGTAGTTTGTCTCTATGAAATGGAACCAGGCACCTTCCTTTCCAGTAGTTTGTCACTATTAAATGCAACCAGACACTTTCCTGTCCAGTAGTTTGTCTCTGAAATGGAACCAGACACCTTCCCATCCAGTAGTTTGTCTCTGTGAAATGGAACCAGACACCTTCCTCTCCATTAGTTTGTCCCTATGAAATGGAACCAGACACCTTCCCATCCAGTAGTTTTTCTCTATGAAATGGAACCAGACACCCTCCTCTCCAGTAGTTTGTCTCTATGAAATGGAACCAGACTCCTTCCTATCCAGTAGTTTGTCTCTGTGAAATGGAACCAGACACCCTGGTCGATCATCTTCTGTCCTCTGCATTAACTCTTGTCGTTGATGAGGATCCAGTCTGGGGAGGTTTTTAAACACCAGGATGAGACGTGGACTTCCTGCTACGCAGATTTGCTTCTCCTAAAGTCATCCTGTGATTTATAACAACTTCCTGTGAAGTTGTTAAACTTTGTGCCAATCTGCGTCATTTATAATCTGAAAAGTAAAAATTCCAGCTGAGATTAGCTGCTGTTGTTCTGGATAGAGGTCATGTGACCTACAGGAAGTCCGCGTGCAGAAGCAACAGTAGCTTGTGCCGCCGGTCCTTGCTTGTTTGTTCTCTTAGTGCTGGAGGATCATCAGGTCTGACATGTATCTCTCTGCCCCCCCACCTGCAGGTAAGCAGCTGCTGCCTCTGTCCAGCAGTCTGCACGGCGGAGTGAGTCAGCTGGCCTGGCCGGGGCCCCCAGGGGCTGTCGGAGGAACACCTGCAGCAGGAGATGCCAACAACCTGGTCCGTATGAGGAGCCAGGCTCTTGGACAGTCGGCTCCTTCCCTCACTGGACTGGTGAGTAAAATCAAACTCCTTTTATCAGAGGTGGGATGAAAACCTCAGAGGTTTTTCTGGGTTTTGGATCTAGAATCCAGAGTGTTCTGAGTGTTGGACTGAAACCA